>NC_051271.1:20029296-20231334 GCF_015220745.1 Sebastes umbrosus
GTTATTGCTGCTCTTTTCATCCACAGCCACTTTGTTTTACAACAGCAGGTTAAAGTCAGATTTTATTATCGTGCGTGTTTTTTAATTACTTTGATTGCACTTTTACACATTGTTATGTTCCCAACACCTCACACAGTGGTGTGATGTAATAAAGTAGGCTACATTTACTCAAATACTGAACTTAAGGACAAGTTTGAGGTACTTGTACTTTACATTTTATGCAACTTTATACTTCAGCTACATCTCTGCAGTACTTTTACTCAGTGGAGTATAGTTCCACAGTGTGGTAGTGCTTTTACATAAGTAAAGGATCTGAATACTTCTTCCACCACTGACCTTACCAGAGTAAGTCAGTTTTTGTGCTTCTTTGCACAAGTGTATTAATAAAAATAGACTATCTTTAAACTCTTAGAGAGGAATATTTTCAGCTTGAAGAGAATGTGCAAATTCAAAGTAGCCTAGGCTACAACGTTTGTCATGTTAGCTGCAAGTAAGTAACACAACATATGAGTTACAGACTGATGTGCTTAAACGAAGTGTGACTTTTTAGGAAATACTTATTCAAGTTTGATCAAGAAAATCCATACTGCTCTCATTTCTGTGCATTAAATACGAAGCTACAGCCAGCCTGGTTCTGTCTGAAGTTCAAATGTTCGCTTACCATCACTTTTAAAAGCTCACTATTTAACACATATCTCATTTGTTTAATCCGTAGACAAACGATAATGCAAGATCATTAGTCAAAGCACCGCTGTACATAGATAAACATTTAGTTTAGCATTTGAGCATGCTAAAATTAGAACTACAGCTGAGGCTGATTGTATTTGGTCATAAACCAAAGTATTGGACAATTCATAATTTGGACCTGATGGATGGAGGCGCTAGTGGAAAAGCTAAGGGAGCACCAAAATTATTAGAAAACATCCTGAAGAAAACCTGAATGCGTGTACCAGATGGCAAAGCATCCAATATTTGTGTAGACATTTCACTCAAAACCACAGATATGAACCTCGGGATAGTGCTCGAGGGAAAGTCAGGGGATCACCAAAGTCATTAGGATTCATCCTCTGAGAACTATGAATGTATGTACAAAATTTAATCTCAATCCATCCGGTGGTTGTTGACATATTTCAGTCTGGTGGAATATTCTGCCGTTATGGCTAAAAAACTACAGTTTGTGGTTTCGGTGGGGAAGTTATGTGCCGTTTCCCGCCTGCATCCAGTCTTTATGCTAAGCCAGGCTAACTGCATCCGCCACACTTAATGCAAGCACGAGTGTGTTATCAATCTTCTCATCTAACTGTCTGATCACATTTTACATGCTTCAGAGAAAAAAGCTGTACTCTGAATGAATAAGGAATGCGTCACTTGGCTGCATATCTGCCAACCATCCATTCTGGGAACACAAGATAAGACGAAAATGACTTTCCACAGCCCTCATATGTGTTTTCATTACACCTAAAATAATCAGGAGGACAACATGGATTTAATGCTACACTGACTGTGTTGAGAATATAAAAAACACACTATATCATCATCATAACTGATGTTTATGTGTGAGCTGACAGTTTGTTTGTTTTCAGCATTTATTGTTTTTAAATCCTCTCAGCACCTAAAGCCAGATGGTCCGTCTGTAAGGCTTATGTCCATGGTGACCCTGGTAATCGCACCATTTCATCAACGCTGCAACAGCTTCATAACAAAATACTTACTCCAGATGCTGTAATTATTTAGCAGCAGCTTCAGCTTTATAGTGCAGTGTACAGTATATGTAGTGCTTTTCCAACACTACATGTTGTCCCCTGAATTATAAGAACACTCTCGTGCTAATCTAAAGCATCCACTGGGGACACGATGATGAGAGATTACAGAGCGCGCCTTCAGCCGCAGCATCATTGAAAACCACAGATGAAAGTGTGCAATGGGGTTTTAAACCTCAAAAGCAATTTCATGGACCATGTTTCAGGGGTTTTGTTGGGCAGCTTGTGAATTTTTTCGATTAATAAACTATAAAAAAAAATAATAATAATCTGAGAGTTGTGTGCTATTCCTGTTGAAAAACTGAACTCTCTAACATTCTTTAATGGGTCAAATTTACATGTATCAGAGAAAAAGGCTGTACTCTGAGTGAGTGAATAAGGAAATACTGTCACTGCATCACTGGGCTGTATATCTGTCAACCGTGCATTCTGGTGACACAAGATAAGCCAGCCCTGTCTGGGTGTCTGGATGTGTTAGCGCGTGTATGTTTACTACTGGCCTCTAATTAAGGACTACAGATGTGCTAGCGTAGGGCCATTGGAAACTGTCCATGCTGCACATCTGTCAACCAGAACTCAATGAAGGTAAAACACTGTGACTCAGCATCCAGACAAAAAACACCATGAATTATTTAGTTGATCCTTAATCCTCCTGCATGGCACTTACAGCCATACTAGCAGAGTGCGTACAAACTATAGTTTAATGATAAATTGTTATATATAACATAATCTGCCTACCAGCACCTCTTAAATTCATTAGCTCTATCCATCCATCCATATGCATAGTTTCAAATGTCCTTACTTTTGTGTTTAGCCATGAACTATATAACACTTTGCACATTGCCTGTAGTGTTAGCAGTCATTTAGCCTGGCGGAGCCTTAAAGGGTAACTTTGGTATTTTCACCATGTTTTTGTGTCTAACTGACTAGTAGTGACAACAATATCTGAAATTGGTCCAGTATTGAGGGAGAGCGCTGTAGACGACAGCCGCTCAAAGGCTGCAATGTAATCCCATTGGGGCAAGCTGGCGCCGTCATTTACCTCCACTAAAGGTGCTTGTTTTTGCCATGACAGGCTCTGATTGTTATTATAAGTGTTTGACATTATGGAAAGAGTCTCATTCAAGGAGAAGTCTCGTTCTGAAATCTGGCGAAGTGACATGTTGCTGGAAAACAACGGTGGAATAGTGGAATACATCCATGATGGAAACGGAGAGTTTTAGGTGTTGAAGTACAGAAAGTGTAGCTTAGTGTAAATTAAAAGATTTTTAATGTTATGGCTGAATATTTAGATGATTTCCACAATGTGGATGAGGTCTTTGAATTTGATTGCCGCCCGTATTTATTTGAGCTAGAGTATACAGATATTCAGATTTCACAATGAGACTTCTCTTTGAGCGAATACTTTGACACAATAACAAACAGACCGGATCAAGAGAAAGGTAAAAAAAAAAAAAAAAAAGATTTCTCTGTAGGGTCCTTCCCATAATGTTGTCAGACACTTCTAAGAACAATCTGAGCCTGTCGGTGGCAAAAACAAGCATCTTTTAGTGGACATAACGTTACATTGACGCTGCTCACTTGCCCTCGCTGCTCGTTTCACGGCTGCCGTCTACAGTGTTATCCCTCAATACTGGACCAGTTAAAAAAATTGTTGTCCCCATTAGTCATTTAGACACAATAACATGGTAAAATAGGGTCCAGGTTGAAAAATACCAAAGTCACCCTTTAAGGGAGGAGAGAAATGATGCATTATGTTTTTTGTTTGAGTTCTGTTTTCCAACTTTCGTGGCAGTCATTGAAGTGGACCAAGTTTCAGTGAAAAAGATGTTGCTGTGCTTTTTACTTATCCCCATGTCCTAAAAACAGCTGTAACGTAACTAGTAATCGTAATAAAAAAGTTAGCTAGACATATTTCATCAGCTGATCCACAGTCTGTTTTTATTGCTGTTTATTCTTTCTGGATATCATCCTGCAACTTCCCCACGCTGATGAATAACAACCACTTTGAATGATATATAATGGATGAAAGAAGTGCTTTTGAACCACATCAAGGCTCTCAAATGTTAAAGCACTTGCAGACAACCTTTAGTTTATATAATAAGCTTGACCTGACTTTTCTAGACACATGTACAGTGCACCTTCTTGGTTTCAAGACAGACCGGCCGAGGCCACTGAGCATGACAAACAGGAAAGGAAATGAAAGTAAAGAGCAAATATTTTCTGTGCAAAACAGTGCAGACTGAGACACCTGCACAGAAAAGCCACTTACAGCACATCTGCTGAGAGTCAACAATTTCACATATTTTACTACAGCATGTGAACACCTGAGGTCATGCAAACTAACCTGTATTTCTAGTGTCCTAGTGCTCACAAGACTTGCAGGGTAATAACCTGGAATTACAGATCTTTTCCTTCTACAGAAGCCAAACAGACTAACACACAAACCATTCATCAACACTGTATCCGCATCAGGACTTTCCAAAAACAACATCAGTACAGTTTCCCCCTTCTCCTTTAAATAATAAATCTTTCATTTTCTCTTTCCTCATGCCATTTTTCCATCTATTAGTCACTCTCTCCAGTCCCCCTCTCCATCTCACTTACTTCAACTCCATGGCTGCTCTCCTCTCCTCCTCTCTTCTCTGGGGTGAAAACAGACGCTGCTCTCAGTCACCTAATCCTTCTCATCTCTCATATACTGTAGTGAGTGCAGTCAGTGGGCAGAGAGGCCTGAGCTGTTACAATAATCCAAACAGACTGACAGGGAGCCACTGGGTGAGTGGAGCAGAGGGGGGGGGACCCGATGGCGGTGTAGAGGGAAAGCACGGACCAATCAGAGGGTTTAGTGAGGCTGGAGGAGGCGGGGCTTAAAGCTTGTGCTGCTCTTTAACCCCAGTGAAGGCCAGAGTCCCAGAGGCATGACGAGCATGGAGGAGAAACAGATAAGGAGTGACGGAGGACGGAGGAGAAACTTTCCAACAAAAGCCAAATTATTTCATTGACCCTGGCACAATAGACATAGCATGATCTATGTTTTTGTTTCCATGCATGATGCTGTTTTGTCTTTTTTTATATAAAATAAAGATGGATTAATTTGAACTCTGATGTCATGTGCACAATTTTATCGCCCCAATTACATTTGAGCTTTTCTCTGTAGCAAGCTGCAATGACATCATCTCATAAAGGGCATAATAATTGTCAAAGCTAAAACACATGAACCTAAAGAGTTGAACAGAGTTGCCTCATCCACTGTAGAGAGTATAAAACAAACATCGTTTTGCCATTCCTGAGAGTCGAAGTTGACGTGAGAATTCATGAGTAACTGCAGGCCTCAAGTCACAGTAATTGAAACAAGATGGTCGACAAATGAAAGCCACAATAAACCATAACAATCCTTTGAATAATGACCACAGTGCAGTCATACACAGAACATGATCATAAGAGTGAAACTGCAGCTAAACAACCATGTTACTATCTGTCCTGTTTGCCCCGGGGGACTCTGTGCACTGCAACAACGCTGGTAAACAAGACGGAGGTGATGCAACAGATTCCAAACACTTCAACTCAGTAGAGACGAATAAGATAGACAACTAGTTTACCCATAAATCACTAGGAAAACCAAAACAATACATTTTTTTTACATTTATTCTGAGAAATATAACCACGGATTGCCATGAAATTTTGTACAGACGTTGAGTGTCCACAGAGGATGAAACCTAATGACTTTGGTGATCCCTTTAACCTGGTTGTAAAAAGAAGTCTGATTGTATAGAAGTCTATGAGAAAATGACTCTACTTCTCACTTGATTTATTACATCAGTAAACATTGTAAACATGAGTTTATGGTCTCAATCGCTAGTTTCAAGTCTTCTTCAATACAGCATGATGTTCATTTAGTAAATTATGGTCTCATTTAGAGTCAAATAGACCATAAAGCAGGGGATGCTTTAGGGCGTGGCTACCTTGTGATTGACAGGTCGCTACCACGGCGTTGTCCGGTCTGGGAGTTGTCCGTGTTTTCGTCTTACAACTTTAACCCTTTCATAGTGGGTTTTCAGTTCATGAAAGTTAATTGTAACATTTTGGTCGCCTAAAAATATCTTATTACGCATTAGGTTGTACTTAGCTCCACCCTCTCGTGTCACTTCCGGTTGCAAAAACCAGGATGGCGATGGCCAAAATACCAAATTCGTAAAACTGATATTCCCACCTCAGTTGTACTTTGTGTTTAGTGCCAGTAAGTAAGATACCTTGTGATTAAAGGACGACCCGATCTATCTACCTCCTGAGTCCCAGCCGCCCCAGTCATGCATGGCAGTCGTGCAAGAACTTTGCCTTCATAAAACAGTCTAAAACTGTCAAAATGATGCGCTCCGAAGTGCGTTCTTGACCTTCTGGAAATAGCAGTTGGGCAAACAATTTCACCACAAGGTCCATTTAATAAATTGTTCTCGTGCTTTCTAATCATATCACATGGTGATTTTATCTGGTCACATTAAAAGGGACTTACGTGCTCAGAACAATTCCCTGAGCAAACAGTTTGCTGAGGAAGATCATGTGAAATGATCAAAAGCTCCAAAACATCTTCTCTCAACTGGCAAAATGTTTATAAAAACTCAAAAACCATCAAATCAAAGAAAAAGTAAACAAGGCAACAAATCAGACCTGATATTTCTCTGTGCTACGGACATATTTTGGTCAGTACCAAAAAAGTATTGAAGTTGGGCCTTCTTGCGATATGCACAATAGTATCTTGTTTCTGAACATGATATCAAAAGGAGCATCCTGCTCTAACACCTACTGCCAAGAGGGCAGCCTTCCCATCATTGTTACCACATCTTTCATACTTCCATCTTGGCAGAGAAACATCGGTGGTTCCACAATAACAAAATCACTCATTCTGTCTTTTAAGGCTGTACACACCCAAACGCGCGCGCACACGCACACGCACACGCACAAGCACACGCACACTACATAACAGACATGTTAGCCCCTTGAGAGATTCACCATTTCTTGAAAGCTTTAATGTTATTGGCTGGCCACAAACGATGTTTATAGTAATTATCTAAATGCATCTGTTTTCCCTCTGTACATCCACTCCCACTTAACTGGATTACTTACAGCAGAGGAAAAGGCTCTGTACGGACACAGGAATACTATGATGCAATGCTTTTTCAACTTAGCTGTATATGATGTGACGGTCATTTGTGTAAGCTGAATATATCTCCTAAAAAGGTCCAGAATTCAAATCCACAACCAGCTCCAACAATATATTGTACACGAAATTTACAATAACAACCACACTAATAATACCACTTTGATCCTGGAGAGTAAATTGGTGATACAGGTGATCAGAAAACTAAAAGAAAAATAACAGAAAAGTTAACAGAAATGTTTCTACAGTGCCTAAATGTGACATGGCTCGTGACGTTTTATGCTAAAACCACAACAAACCAGCTGCTCGTTGTGTATCAGTACCAGTTTGAATGTCACCGGATAACTAAAGGGAGTCCAATGATTAACTGTGTGTGTAATAAGTGACACATTGGACCAAGAAAGATAAAAACAAGAATACCAAACTATTGAGGATATTTTGACTACTGCTTCTCTCGTTCCCTAGAGCAAAGAAAAACAAAGACAAATTGTTCGACCTCGATGCAAAAGAACAGTCGGAGAGAGATCACAGAGTAATCTGAAATGCAAACAGTCTGAATGACAAACAGAGGTCAGCGTGGACACAAACACACAGTGCACACAACTATTGGTGGCTATGAACTGCTTGTTTTTAAACTCTACGTCTTCATCACTCTCAAATAAGACCAGTTAGCTGAAACAAGTTTATAATTAAGAAGCATCATCAGTGCATTTATTATGCTTATGAGTAATTATCTGGGTGTGTCATGTTCCTTTTGTGCAGCGCTGATATCCCCTGCTGGTCGGAGCATTACATGCACTTCACATGCACTTACAACTTCACACAGGAAGTATTTGTAGCTACAGGAAAAGGAAGTCTGAAGGTTCCTGACATTATAAAGCTGGGTGTTAAAGTGTGTTCACTTGTGTTGAAATAAATAAATCAATTTGTTGCAGAAAATTAATTTACAACAATCGTGCTAAACAGAGATCTGACCAGTCAGAATGATTGAAAACACTTTTGTAGGTGTGCAGAGACTTTATCATTATCAAACATTTGCTGCTTCTAGCTTCTTAAATGTGAGGATTTGCTGCTTTTCTCTGTTTTATCTCATTGAATATTTTAGTTTTTCTGATAGTTAAGATGTTACCGTGGGCTCTGGGAACTTGTTATGGCCACAATTTGACATAGTGACTTTTTAAATACCACACGCATTGTGGCACTGTGGCGTTTTTAATCAAGACTTGTGAGCTTTGCTGCAGTTTGTGCAGCATCCACTGACTAAACAGCTGTCTTAGTGACAGAGAGACAAACCCTGAAGTGCCTGTTGTGTTTTGCAGTAAATGTTACGACCCGTAACACACAAACACACTGCGACTTCTCCAAATCCCTTACAGTCAGACACTCTGAGCTACTACTCGACTAAGAGTCACTAAGCTGGCGGATGACCGATGCTGATCAATTAACCAGACATGCGTCGCTGTGGAGCTCACAGCACAGGGCCCATTGATACTGGGAGGTTAAAGTGTCACAGAGCGGTAAGCCTGCAGGGCTTCAGTCACTGAGGAAAACATCAATACCACTATGATTGCCACCACAAGTCGACATCTGCAATGGAAACAGATGTCCGTCTTTATCTGGGTAATCAAATGCTCATGGCCGTCAAATCTTCAGTAACTTCATGCACACCGTTATCAGTTGATTTGGTACACCTGTACAATGTAATACAACAGTACTGGAATAAATCTGACCTGCATGGGACTATCGTACTGCTTGAAATTAAACAATCACAGGACTTTCAACCAGGAGGTCGATGTTCGTGTCCCGGTGTTGTTGAGTTATTTTGTACAATACCGTACATGTGTACTTCAAAACTGATAAGTCAGTGTTTATATATGCAATCAACTACTAGTGTGGAATTACTGTAAAAGCAGTTAGTCTTCACTTCACATGTAATGAATTAACATATCACATTGTGACAAATCAGCCAACTATTGTCTGTAGTAGTGAGGTTAAATGTACTTCAGTGCACTGAGTCATCTTTCCTCCCACAGTTGCAGTGCTGCAGCTGTAGCAGCAGCAGCAGCATGTACTGCGTTGACTGCAGTGGTGGGAGAGTTATGCAGCCTTTACTGCATCACTCTCTACTTCCTGTTCCCAGAGTCACTTACTGCATTCAAGCACCACTAATGTCACAATGACTGAAACAACAGCTGCTGTAGAAAAACAATGGATCAGACATCAAACACTCTCACACACTGAGAGAGAGGCAGACAAAGAGAGCAGCAAATGTAATGAGAGGTTAATCCACTTTTAGTTTATCTATGAGGACAAATGGAGCCGTCTAATGACATGAATATGGCTCGGTGATGTGCTGCTGAAACCATACTATATAAAGACAAAGTGATGTTAACAGTACTGCAACTAAACATTATCTTTATCGAATAATGTATAAGAAATTGTTCATATCAATTAATCACTGTAACTGAATAATTATCCAGTCTAAAATAAATAATCTTTGCTGTTTTTACTTGATAAATGTGCTCAAAAGAGAGTTCAAAAGTTATTGACTTTCTTGCCAAAAGTTAGATGAGATGGTACCACTCTCATATCTAACTATGGAGCGAGAACCTGGAGGTGATAAATCCAGTGGGGTCCTTGAGGGGGTTCCATGAGTTTCATACACTTTCTGTAATAAAACCCCTATCAGATGGGAGACCCTTCAGACAAATGGTATCAAATGGGGGGGGGGGGTTAATTTGTGTCAGTTTAGGGGTCCTTGATGTGAACAAGTTTGGGAACCACTGGATTAACCTACTGTATCAGAAAGACTGAAAGCGGAGGGAAACAGCACTAAACCCACACATTTGTAATTTTTACATTACTGTTTGTGTATGACTAAAAAAACAAGATACAAAGTGTTGATTGATGAGCTTTAGAGGTGCTGGTAGGAAGATTATTGAATGTCAGACAGAGGCTAACGGTTTCCCCCTACTAACTAGCCAGCAGCTGGTTCTCTCCAAAGTTCACTAAATAAAATGTAACATCTTGTTTGTACATACGAGAGTGGTTTTGATCTTTTCATCTAATGCTCGACAAGAAAGCAAATTTCTAATTATTCTTTAAACAGCTTTTTAAAATCAATGGTTCCCAAATGCTCCCCTTTTAAAAGCTGAAAAGATTTCAAGCCCCGCTGACCACTAACAATATACTGCAGAAACTAGTAACAAAACTAGCTGAAATTGATTGAATTAACGTGATCAAGAACATGAACTGTGTGCTTCTTTTGAGGAATATTTCTGGTGTGCAAATGAAAAATGAAAGTTAGAGTTTTTACACACAAAGACACAATAAGGCTCTTCTGCTCCATACTGACAATGCAGTCAAAAGCAATCAGACTTTTTCATGTTTTGTTGACGAGTGTCGCTTGTTTCTTTCTTTTCTTCCCTGCCAAGTCTGTCCATCTTCTGTTTTACATGTTGTTTTTTTCTTTCTGAATAAATCTTGCTAACATCAGAGCACTCTTGTTTCTTTATTGTTCCCAAAATAAAATCAGACTCTTAGAGACATTTTTTACATAACAGATATTTTGTGAGCACATGTGGAACAAATAATATGAATTATGGCTCTAGATTCACCAGTTATTTAAATTATTTCCCCTGTTTGACCAGTCAAAACCTGTGCTACAATAAGCTGTATTCAACTTTAGTATCAAATCTAATTCCATGTAATCATAAGTTCAAGAATTAATAAAAAAAAAACAATCACCAAGAACTGAATATCTTTTCTTAAAGTGCAACAAAACATATCCTACAATGGCAGCTACACTTCCACTTTATTTGCACAAATAACCTGAGAGCTGAAACCTCCTAATATATACTGACAATACAGCTGAATATGTATTAAAACTGAGTCTATATGCACATTATTCATATGTACATAAAACATAAAGCTACCAAGCCATGTGATACAACAGATCCTGTTTGACTCATAACTCTGCAGGTGCCTCATGTAGGAACAGAAGTCCATTCAAGTTTTTACAGATTCAAGATGCTGACACACACACACATGAGGCTGCAGCTGCTGGTCATCATGCTGCAGACTTGTTCTGGGAATATGTTGCTTTTACACGATTGGATGCATATTTAATGTTAGCTAATCCACTCATTTCATTCTGCACTTTTAAAAGCTTCTTCTTGTGCACATTAAGTCTCACATGCATTCAATCACAGCTCGTGTTTTCTAAAGAAAGGAAACGTTTCACTCACCTAAATGTGATCTGATCTGCAGCTGTGAGAACTACAATGACTCATGAGGATGTTATCAGGCGGTGATCCGGACTGGACTTTTCCCAGTTTGAACTGCTGTTACTGGTTGTTGTTGTCTCTCTCTGTGTGTGCTGCTGCTCTGCACACTAACTCAATCTGAACTGAGTCGCTTCCACCTGATTTATTAAAGGGATCCGATCCGCCGACAGTAAAAGGGAAAGGCAGCCGGATGCAGTCACAGTTAATCCAGTCCGAGAGAAAAACCCCTCATCAATATTACATCCACGTGTATAAATAGCCTTCTATCCATGCATTATTCCTGCTTTTCCCTTCAGTGGTTATACAGGCTTATGTCATGTGTTTGTGTTTCCTTGTTATGGGATATCCTACAGCCTACTGTATATTAATATAATGCCTTTAAAGTGATATTTAAAAATTTTAATATTTTAATTGATTTAAATTACATTTTAAGTAAAAAAACTAGAATGGCTCTTGGAGAGCTGTTTATGTTGAGATCAGCTGTACGTAGCAAAGCAGCGTAAAACACTTCATTCAAACTGGACAGAAACAAAGTCAAACTCACCTAAGCCGTCGTCGTTACTCTTTCCGACAATCACCAAGTGTGTTTTGGTCGAACTGTAATTTCACAGAGTTTAATGTGAAAAAACGAGGAATCTACAGGTGTCCCCCGCTCTCCCTCCACTCCCGCTTTCTCTCTGTCCCTCTGTAGGCAGAATGAAAGAGGCAGGGTGAGTTACACTGCGCATGTCTTAAAGCCTGTGGTGTTAATGCCAAGGCTGAGCGGAGTTATTAAAAAAAATTCCCGAAGCTGGATCATGATCCAGATCACCACCGAAATATAATGGATTGTTCATTGTGCCACACCCCGCCCCTCCAAAGAAATTCATTCAAATCCATCACAGACTTTTGGAGTTATCCTCCAAACGGACAAACCAACAAACCAACAAACAAACCAACGCAGGTAAAAACATAACCTCCTTCCTAGGCCTTTGGCCTTGGCGGAGGTAATAAGATAAATTACAAGTAGTGACTAAACAAATGGTTTAGAAATCTCAAACTGAGTGGAAGTTAAATGGTTAGGGCATACTGTATATAAAGTCATTTCTATTATCTGTTAACCCCTGCCTGCACTGTGTTAAGCACATAAATAGCTTCACTGAACTTCACTGCAGTCAGATACAACTATACTGAAATGTTTGACTGTACATGTGTAAATGTCTTCATTATTTCATTCAGTTTGGTGATTTTCTTTATTTTACAAGATCAAATTTAGTGAATCATTTTGGGTTTTTTTTCCATACAGTGATCATGTCATATTAATTTATTGTTATCATAATCGTCATATTCATTAATGGTATGATCAAGTTGATTTTTATGTGATTTTGTGTGAAATAGAGAGCATTTAGGATCTTTCGGAGGTTTTGCCTGTATTGTGCTGTTATGATAGTTAGTGTAGTCACATAAGGTGTTTTAACCATTTCAAGTCACCTCTGATGTTCGGCCTTTTGTGACCTCTGACTTTGGTCTGTAGATCTTTACCTCTTTAGCCAGGCTAGCTGTTTCCCCCTGTTTCCAGTCTTTATGCTAAGCTAAGCTAATTTATTGGTGATTGGTAGTGAATGCACCGAGGCAAAATACTTTCTCAGTTTCTAAAAAATCTTCATTCAAATCTTCACCACTGACGTAGAAAAGAGAAGAACAGAGTAGAAGAGACCTTTTGATGCTGCTGCAGTGTTTACTAATGTACATGCTGCCGATATGAGTTCAGATTTTAATATTATATAATATTATTCAGTGGGTTTTAATTTCAATCTTATGTTATGCATTCTATGTATTCTATCTCATCTTATTTTTTTTATTTTTATTTGTATCCTGTTGTATCAAGTGTTTTATTTATCCTGTTTTTTATTATTCATTCTATGTTTATTTTCCTTTATTGTAAAGCACTTTGTGCTGCATTTCTTGTATGAAAGGAGCTCTACAAATAAAGTTTATTATTATTATTTATTATTATTACTGCTGTCTGTGGCCTAATATTTAACAGACAAATATAATGTCATCAAATTCTCATCCAGGAAGTGTAATGTATGCTTTAGGTAAATTATTTACATTCCTCCTCTGAGAACAGATGCATGGTTTAGATAAGTAGCGTTAAAACCAGAATACTATCATCAGTCTGAGTATCTATTATAAACAAGAACAAATAAGATAAAACACTTGTTGTAAATGACAAAGATTTTAAGCACCACCGGCTCTCCTCCTGACGGGACGTCCCAGCACCAGTATAGAGTAACCGTGGTTTCCAGTCAAGCCCCTCCCTTCTTATGAGGGAGGCTGTTGCCGTGACAACCCTGCATTATGCAGCAGTCCATGAAAGACTCTTTTCAGATTAAAAAAAAGAAAGAAAAGAAAGACAGAAACAAGTTATTTGCATTCCTTTTCCATTACAGATTGTGTGTGATAGAAGAAAAGGCGGTACGAGGTTGATTGTCTGGATGTGTGGGGGAGGGAGCGATCATCTGAAGGCCTCACAACTAATTTAGAAAACTAAATCACTGAGTGTGTGTGAGTGCAGTCAAAGGGCACCTGCTTTGCATGCAGTGCACAATCGCAGGCTCGCTGCAAAAATGTCTGTTCGTTTCAGCATCTAAAACAGGTACAGTACCGGCTTTAAAACTCAAACTTCAAGTCCGTTCAAACAGTTTAGATCAACACCAGCAGTTTGCTCCAGTTTTGAGAATTAAACACAAGAAATTAAGCTGTGAAAACACAATACTCATACTTTTGAATGTCTGGGGGAAAATCAATGATGTTTTTTTTTTGCCTCAAGTGATTTAGATGAAGAATCAAATCACAGCAAGAAGCAACATGTAAATAGTCAATAAATCACCTGCAACCACAATCACAAATATCTGTTGATCTTGTACACCCTACAGGCTACATCCCATTTCCACAGTTTAAGTACACAACCAGAATATCCAGACCATAATTTCGTCCCGCTCTGGTCGCAGCTGCTGCTGCTGTCATTAGTCCGGTGGAGCATGGTGGGATTAACAGAGAGAGTCCTGTGAATGGCTGCTGAATAATTGACCAACTTCTTTTGTCTCATTCATGCTGTTCTGATTGAATATATGTTGAGGTCCAAATTGTGATGAAAGTTTGATGTGCAAATGGTAATTATGGGGCTTTTCTAGAGGGAAACAGTTGTTACTGTAGGGAGGCTGCTGTTAAATGTACAGTATTGTCTAAATGAAGCGACTGTACATTTATATGCCTCTCCCTCTTCTCTTCTTGGTACTTTTACTTAAGTAAAAGATTTGAATACTTCTTCCACCACTGCTAGATAGCAGCCAGAAAGACAGGTGACCTTTTGTGTGTCACAAACATTGTGCTACAGTATATATGGGACAAAAATTGGACCTTGACTCAGAATGTGCTAATACAGAAGCTTTTTAATTTTGAAGAATAATTGCCATGTCTAAGAAGCTTTTAAAAATTCAAGTATAAAATAAATCATGTAAATTTAGCATCAAATCTTCAGACCATATACTATGTGCTTTCAGAAACCACTTGTGATGCAGTAAAGTGGTACTTTTTTTATTCCGAGCAGCAATAATAATGTACGCACTCAATCAACAATAGTTTGACTGTAAATCTGAATATGAGGGCTGCAGCCAACAATTATTGTCATTATCGCCTAATCTGCTGATTGAATATCAATCATTTTGTGTATACAACATCATAAAATAGTAAAAATGTGTCTTCAAATTCTTTGTTTTATCCTTCCATCAATACAAAACCCAAAGATACGGCACAGAAAAGCAGCAAGTTATCAAATTTGTCAAGCTGGAACCAGAGAATATTCGGCATTTTTGTTTGAAAAATGACGATTATTCAATTATCAAAAACAGTTGAAATAGTTGCACTACTTAATATTACCAAGAAGATACATTGTACTGTAATCCACTATGTAAGAAGCTGTGTCCAAACAGGAAAGGGAAGCAGTTTATCACATGAATGCAGTCTGTAAAACACGATGTGTCTCACCCCATGTCTGTTTCCTCCAGTTTTCTCTCTGTGTCTGTCAGCTCAATGGCTTCACTCTCACCATGTGTTCATGTAGATCTGAAAACAGATGGAAGTAGAAGAAGTGGACGTCAGCATCACACACACTGACAAATTATGACAATCAGCTTTGTCCTTGAATTCTCATAAAATTTCTAAATGCATATTTCTATTGGATGATTTTTTGCTGTACAGTCTCTTAGATTGGCTGCTAATCTCAGTTGTCCTCTGTTGATCTCACACTGATAATCCCTGTAGCTGTAGTAGAATAAAATCCCAGCATGTTGGCATACATTTATGTGGTTATAGTGTGTTTGTTAAAGGTCAGTGTGACTCAGTGTGACACTGTGACCTTTAAAGTGAAAGCGAGGAAGGCCATCTAGGTGACACTGTAGTAAACTCTGAGTAGACTGTCACCTGGTGTTCCGAAGCAAATCATCTCTGAAGAACATGAAGTCGAGATTGCATGATTAAAATATTACAATTAAAAGGTCACAGAGTAATTTTTGGGGCATATTTTCAGTGCTTGATGTCAGAGAAAATCTGCTGCAAATATACAAACATTCAGAGTTGCAGGATTTGAAATTGACCAGAAGAAGATGTGCTTTTTATTTCTAACCCACAGAAACGACAGCTGTAGTAAATTTGCGCTGACGGAAGTTGTGACTCACTCTTTCTAGGAACGCTGCTGCTGAAGCCTCCTTCCTGTCCAGGTTGCAGTCTGATCCCACTCGTCTGCTTCATGATGTACGTGCCGAGCAGGAAAACATCCTCAAGCTGCTCTTTTATCCATCAAAAAAAAAATCCAAAGCAAGTAAATACATGTTGTGGATGACGTAGTAACGAGGAGATAGTGAAAGCAGAGATCCTGCTCTTCCTCAGGTGTTTGGTTGAGCTGCAGGATAAGGAGGGATTGAGAGGAGACTAATCCCTCACACATGGCTGCAGCAACGTTGACCTGGAGATAAACGTGCAAGTCACGAGCTGTTTGACATCTCATGCTACACAATACACAGCACTTTGTCTTGAGCAATGCCTCTAATGCCTCATAAAGGCCTATATACAGTACTAAGCCATACCGGATACATCATATACAGTATGTTGTATCCATTCTAGTAATAATTGATTTCTTATAGATCCAAATGTATGTAACTGTTATTAAAAAATTAAGAAGGTTGAATAGTGTTTTTGTTTTTATTAAGAAAGTACATGTTCGTAGATCTGTTATATCTGATCATAAAAACATTGTTTATAGTCTTTTATCTCTTCTTTCTCCAAGCATCTGTTGTCTGATCCTCTCTGGAAACTTCAGTTCTGCTTCTGGAGAGAAAAAACTGAGGCTTTTACAAATCCAAAATTAAGAGATTAGTCTTGAAGTGGCTAAATGAAGCTCTGAAGAGAGAATGTGGAAGACTATGGTACGGTGGCATGTCCTGCAATATTATAAAGACACTACAGAAGGCCACTAGAGAGACTTATTTGCAATTAAAAGTGGTTAACCCGTTTTTTAGTTACATAAAACCTTTGCTTTAAAGGGTGTGTAATCCTCTTGACCAACATACATATAGTGGATGTGAAACTCCAGATTTAATGCAGCAAAAGTCACATCTCTCTCTCCATTTACTGGTGAAGTGTCTCACATGATGGCGCTAAAAGCCTAAAACTGTATCCAAAAACAACAAAATGACACACTATTGTAAAGTATGCAGCGGCTGAAACAAACCAGAGAACTATCTGAGGGTCATTTACATTAACAGGACCGCTGACACACGAGATACTCTGCTGCTCTCTGCTGGTTCAACCATTAAAGTGGTTTTGTACTTCTCATGCTGTCAGGAGTGACTCACTATAAATAACTGTGTGAATTTGATTTGGATCAATATTAGTTTCCCGTTTTTTGAATATTTTCCGTAAAATATATTGCAAATATAAAAATCTGCCTGTTTAAAATCAAAGCATACACATATAGAAACATATAGTAATCTGAGAAATTGTCAACACGTCCCCTTAAAAATCTGTATTTTTAGTAATTTAATTATATAAATTTGTTTTTTATTTTACATATTAATTTATATAAAAATAATACAGACTACTTATGATTTGTGAGCATTATAGTTTGATTGCAAAGCTCAATTAGCAATCAGTTTCCACATTGTGGCCTCAAGATTGTAGAAAAACCAGCTATTGTAAAATAGACAAAGTTCAGGAGAAAGAAACACCAAGAACACGTTTTCAGTTTACACAGCAACATGTGATTTTTTATTTATTTCTTAGATGTCATCATCAGAAATTGCAGAAGAGTAACGTTACAATTTGCAGCCCTGTGGTCTCTTGATCAGGGATGATCAAAGTGGTCAGTCTTTTCTTTTTCATCGTGAGACTTCAGATCGTGAAAGACCAAGCAGAGCGGTGGAGCGCCTACGTGGATTTACCTCAGGTGTGAAAACTACAGCGACGATTCTCATCACAAAGTAAAAAACAACACACTTTCCAGTGTACAAAAGACTTCCTTGGGGGTAAATTAAGTCCAAAACAAGACACATTTAATAATTTGGTGAAAGATAAATGGAGGGAATACATATTTATACTATAGAGAATCAGCAATTCTGCAGGTAATTCATAAAAAAAAGATTCACTCTAAATAATATATTCACATATTGTGAGCGAGTTTGAAACAATACCAATTAACGTGACAAAAGTGTGCGGACGGCATTGACCTTTCAGGCTTATGGGGCCTTTAGTAAGCAATGGTAACTGATGTTTGGACTGTTACTACGGTAACCATCCCTTAACAAGGAAGTTGTGGTGAAAAGGGCGAGTAAGTATTCAAATTCCTCAGCAGCTCTACTGCTGTAAGCCAGTCAGATGAAATGTAAAGGGCACCCATTGTAATGCTCGGGGGCTGTTAAAAGGTGACAGCAGGGGGCATTGTGGGATACACAAAGGACAGAAGATTGAGACTTATTGTATGAATAGCTTCTCTACAGCTATTGTTCCAAAATAAGCTGGTATGAGACATTTTTCCTTGGATTGAAGTTTTTGTTTAAAAGGTTTATACGTTGCAAACTGTTAAAGGAACAGTGTGTAGGATTTGGCAGTATCTAGCGGTGAGGTTGCAGATTACAACTTCTCCCGTGTGCCAAGCTTTTAGGATTGCTACAGAGGCCGACACAAAAACGCAAATGGCCCTCTCTAGAACCAGTTGGAGCAGAGCAGTGCGCAGAGTGTGTGTGCATGTGGGACGTGAGTGGTGAAGCAAGAGAGAGAGAGAGAGAGAGAGCGGCGGTGATGGGAGCGAGTAACGGGAGCAAGTAACGCTATCGACTCCGGCCCAAGCAGGATAAGTTAACAGTGTTTGGTTTGTCTGTTCTGGGCTACTGTAGAAACATGGCGGTGCAACATGGCGGACTCCATGGGAGAGGACCAGCTCCCTTTTTGACTTTACAGGAACAGTGTGTAGCATTTCGGGGGATCTATTTGCAGATATGGAATATATAATATTAATAAGTATGTTTTCTTTAGTGTAAAATCACCTGATAATAAGAATTGTGATTTTGTTACCTTAGAATGAGACGTTTATAACTACAGCACATACGGAGCCGGCATGTTTCTACAGTAGCCCAGAATGGACAAACCAAACACTGGCTCTACATACGGCCATTCATGTGTTCATGTTTTCACGTAAACATGGAGAAGTTTCAGTTGGTCGCAATCTGTAACCTTCACGCTAGAGGCCGCCCAATCCTACACACTGTACCTTTAGATTCACAGGGGGATAAACTTTAAAACATCTCAAATGGGTTTCACAATCTTAACTCAAGGTCCACTTACTAGCTTTTTTTTTTCTAGAGCTCTCAATTGTTTTAAACGGCTGTTTCCAAGGTGAATTCCCCCCGCAATTAAAGATGTCTTTAATATTTTAGGCTGAATGGCAGTGGAAATTCATGAGCTGTAGCATTCCCGGACATATACTCACTACTCATTTAAAAAATAAAGTCTTGACTGTAGAGTGGAATTAGGTGATTAATTAATTTATCAATTAGCAGAAAAAAATAATGAGCAAATTTTGACAATCAAATCATTATAGGACTGATTTTTTATGCAAAATGATTAAATAAATGTTCTAGTTACAGCTTCTCAACTGTGCTTAGAAAACGAGCAAATTCGCTCCATAATTGTAAAGAGAATATCTTTGGACAAAACAAGAATTTTGAATATGTCTACTTGGGCTCTGTGACGGGCATTTTTCACCATTTTCTGACTTTTTATGGACCCAGAAAATATTCGTCAGATTAATCGATAATGAAAGTAATCATTAAGTGCAGCACTCCATTACTTAACTTGATACTGGGCTCTGAATTTAGGCCACACACACAACGGCATGTCACACTGGGCCTTTTGTGTCTAACTTCATTTGCATTACAAGGAACAAGAAGACATCCGTCTCATGTCAACACACTGTAGGTCAGGGCTCTCAACATCTGATACAAGATATGGATGCTTTTAAAACATGTGTGCGCTCACATACTTCACTCTGTTACCCTTCATGTTTTAATGCTATGTAAACATATTGATAGTCAGAAAAATACTATGTCTTTACATTATGTACAAAGTGTATCACTAACCAGCGGAGTCACTGTTTCAGCTCGGCGTGATGGAATGTAGGAAAAGTTTCTACTCTCCTTTTTACAATCGAGAAGTTTCTACTGGTGATGGATCGGCTACATTAAGCTTTAAGGCAATGCACTGTCGTGAGTGTTGCTGCCATCAAGGCAATGGCACAATGCAGATTGAAAGGCAAGTGGTGTGAAATGGTCAACAGGGCTGAATTTAGCCCCAGTTTGTGCCTCTTATGTATTACTATTACACCATTACACTTGAGTCACAGAGCTAAACATCCGTTAACGAAAAATATCATTATGCAATATCGATCTACCGAAGGTTGTACCGGGTTCAGTTTTAAAGTTAGTCGCGGTGAGGTTAAATAACGCTCCAAACTGATGCTAAATTTTGTGGAGGAAAAACGGGCATGGCCATTTTCAAAGGGGTCCCTTGACCTCTGACCTCAAGATATGTGAATGTAAATGGTTTCTATGGGTATCCACGAGTCTCCCCTTTACAGACATGCCCACTTTATTATAATCACATGCAGTTTGGGGCAAGTCATAGTCAAGTCAGCATACTGACAAGCTGACAGCTGTTGTTGCCTGTTGGGCTGCAGTTTGCCATGTTATGATTTGAGCATATGTTTTTATACTAAATGCAGTACCTGTGAGGGTTTCTGGACAATATTTGTCATTGTTTTGTGTTGTTAAGTGATTTCCAATAATAAATATATACATAAATTTGCATAAAGCAAGCATATTTGCCCACTCCCATGTTGATAAGAGTATTAAATACTTGACAAATCTCCCTTTTAGGTAGATTTTATACAGATAAAATAATGTGTGATTAATTTGCGATTAATCCTGATTAAGTATTTTAATCGATTGACAGCCCTAATATATATATATATATATATATATATATATACACACACACACATGTATGTACAGTATATACATATACATACATATATATCGATTTATCGTAAGATACATGGCCATGATCTTATTAACTTTTAGATCATCGACTTATCGTATCCACATAAAGTAGTTATCGTGACGGGCAAAAAACATTTATTTTGTATGAAAATATAAAACAATACAATCTAACTTCAACATGGACAAATATAACTTATAAATAACGTTTACCTTATGTTATTGCATTATTATGCAGCAGAGTATTTAATTCTAAGAAACAGATATAGCAGATGCACGACATATGTTCATGATCAATTTGCAAAACGTGAAACAAAATCTATAACCATTTTTTTGTCCATATTGATGTAACATTGTATTATTTTCAAACAAAGTAATGCGTTTATATTTTTCTTGTGACATGTTTATTTTTCGGAATAACAGATACTTGTCTCTGTGACTCAAACGTAATGACGATACATGAGAGGCACCAGCTGGGGCTACGCTGAATTTTGACCAGTTATTGTTTACCTGGTCGATAAAGGGTGCAGGCCTAGAGAACATGTGAGATGACTACATTCACAGTAGCAACATCAGACCAGACTGTCAAAATAATCACATGACTGATGATCATTTCAGTGTTTCAGATGCGTTCAATGCTTTTTCTTTCAAAGCATTAGCGCTGATCGTGTACAGGAAACATTCCCTACGTGCACGTCTACTCCATGATATTACGGAGGCGTTCTAACACATTTACTAACTACTGACACATACATACACAAGGTACAACAAGTACCACAGTTGGTATATATACTGGCTTATAATCTGTGATTTATAATATATTGTAGGAATATTAATATACCAGGAATTTGTAAAAAGTGACATTGCAGTTTAAACCAAGATCTACATCTTCATCATGCAGAGCCAAATGAACATAATCTACGTTTTTCTGCTGGTACAAGGCCACTGCAATCAATCTGAGGTATCAAGCAAAGGAACCAAAAAGCAAACAGGAGCGATGGTCTACAGGAGGACGCAATAAAAACTAAAACAGCAGCAAGTCAAAAGGTACAACAAATCTTGTAACCCTGAATGAAAAGGAAACTGAAACTCAGTCTCAAATTGTCGGAGCTAATTAGCAGCATCATATAGTCAGTCAGTGTTCAACATCATCACAGACGCTAGCATATATGGTAACACAGCTAAGCAGGCAAAGAGGCTCCTGGGTAAAAACAACAAATTGCCATTTGTCAGTTTAGTTAATGCCCCACTCTCAGAAAAAAAGGGAAGGTGTGAAATCAAAAGCAACAAAACAGGAACGCGTGGAGCAGTTCATTGCATCTTGCTCTTTTGCAATTCATAAACCTGATAGAGAATCAGCTACTGGAGGATCCTTAAGGTGAGAGAGCTTAAAACTATTTTCAGATTCCTGTCTGTTGCATGATATGAGAGGATACGTCTGCACTGTAGAGGGGGAAGTACAGCAAATATCAATTTACACCAAAGTGTCCCTTTCTTCTGGTAAGTTTCCACTACGTTTGTTTTATTTCCAGCTTGGTTTAGCACCTCTGCTGGGCGTCATCATCACGTCCCTAGGCTGGACTGACTTTTCAGAAAAGCTACTAGTCTTACGAAGATCTTCACGTATAGGAGGTGGCGGGGGAGTCTCGCTGCGGTAGGCGCTGCGGCTGGTTGCTTTCACACTTTGCACCCGTCGCAGATTTGTCCCTTGTGGCCGCTCCTCGCTGGTATGAACTGTGGGCGACAACCTGTTCTGCTTCACCGGGGTTTGTCGACCTAGAAGCGAGGGGCTACGAGATGGCGTGGAGGGGACGGACGGGGGCGCCAGCTCCTTCTTGACCCTGGAAGTCGAAGCTACGGTGTTGCGGGCAAAGCTGGGGACATCGAGGGTGTTTTTTGCGCAGAGCGTGTGACAGCTGCTGTTCTCAGAGGAAGCTCCACCCTGAACCTGAACCTGAGCCTGAGCCTGAGCCTGAGCTTGAGCCTGAGCCTGAGCCTGAGCCTGAGCCAGGGCTCTCATGGTGGAGCGACACATCTTCTCCTCAGGTGCAGGTTTGGGGATGTTCCTCAGGGGTTTGGCGCTCGGCTTGTGAAAGGAAGCCTTCCTCGGGGTCAAATCGCGTGTCCATCTCGAAAAGCCGCTTCCACTCTGAGCTTTTGACTCATCCGGGGGCAGACTGGAGTGTCGAGGAGGTCTCGTGGTCTTCTCGCTCCTTCCTCTCGCTGGGGTGCTCTGGTCACGAAGAGGCCGGCGTGACTCTCCGCCGTCATGCGCCAAAGCTCTCTCTGCCGTCTTGCTGCTACCTGTCCTCGTAGGCTTGCTAATGGGCACAACTTTCCGCATGCCCTGGCTCTCGCTGCTGGTCAGCGTTCGCACGCCGCGACCTCCGCTACTCTTATTCGCTTTGTTAGCTTTGCTCTTTGTAGGCGCTGTTTTTTTGCTGCTACTCTGTGCATCTTTCTCCACACTTTGTTTCCCCTCGGCGGTGTCACAGCTCTCTGTGTCCCACTCCTCTGTGGCAGCAGACGGATTCGTAGTCATGGATGCTGCGTCCACAGATTTTGGCGCTGACAGCTCATTGGTTGAAACGGATTGGTCGTTGGGAGACATGGACTCCAAATTAGAGGACAGAGAGCTTGGATCTAGCTGGCTCTCCTGATTGGATCTCCTGCGGTCAGTTGTTCTGAAATGAAGTCCCTCTTTCATTAGAGACGAGCTCTCAACCTCAGAGTAATCCGAGGTGACGGAGCAATCCGTTTCTGTGCAGTCTAGTATATATAACATTGGTTTCTTATTGGATACAGAGGTGTCTAGTGGGAGGGGTGTATCACAGGTCGTTGATGAAACTGTGCTGTTGTCCTCTTCTTCTTTCAAACTCTCGGGAGAGACCCCAGCTGGTGTGGGAGAATCTATTTTCCCTCCCCAGGATGCTTTGGGATCGTCTCCTCTTTCTAAAATTTTATCATGTAAGAGGATGTCCAGATTTATGGGTAGTGAACGTCTCTCCTTTTCCAAATCAGTCACCACGACGTCCCCCTCGTTGACAAAGTGCAAATAATTACTGTTATTGTTTGGACTCGGTAGGTCAAAAGCTTGAGGACCTCGAACTAGAGTGTGCGTCTCCACACTAACATTCATGTGGGCGGTAATCGGTGGGTTGGGAAGATGGACGGGCTTCTGAAAGACACAAAAGGGATGAGGCAAAACGCTGCCCTCTGACACAGATGAGTAGTTATTATTGTTGTACGGGTCGTTATCATTTAGCCCAGAGGAGGAGAACCTGGCCAGCGGGCTGATAGGCTCAGTTTCTGCCCGTGGAGACGTCGCCTGTCTGTCGCAGCCCAGCTCACGGTTGCCGTCCTGGGCTAAGATCCAGGGGGTCGTCTTCCGCTGCACAGTGCGGCCCGCCCGAGGTAGACTGTTAAACTTGGAATAGTCTGTGGGATTTCCAGTGCCTCCGAATATCTCCAGGTATCCTTGGAGTTCTCGGTCTGCTATGGAGGTCATGGTGTGGCGGTGGCGGCGGGCGCTGGCGGAGCGTCCCACCGGGCTGTGTGGACTCTGAGACCTCTGCTGGAAGAAGTCCAGCAGGCCTTCCTTGGTGAGCATCTCCACGTCGTTCTCGCTGCTGCTCCGACCAAACCCACTGCTCTGATCTGCACCCTGCCAAGCGAAGCGCTTTTCCTCCAGCTCTCGCAGACGACGCTGTCTGGCTTCTTCCTTCAACTCACGGTCCGTGTTGTCCTGAGAGAAAGAGGAAAGTGGAGAAATATTTAGAGGCAGGCAGGAAGACAATGATGGTAATGAAGCATGCACAACTTGCTCTCCTATTTTAGTTGATGCATTCCGCGCCCCGAGGACAACACAGCACAGTCCTTTGCTTGACAGAATTGGACAGAATAACTGCCTAGTCTGACTTCTTTTTAGCGATGCTGATGTGTCCCCAGATCTCAGCGATACAAGGTTATTATTACCTGTGGAAATGAGGCCCAAAACTATGAAAAGCTGTAAACTAAACTGACCTTGACTGCTTTCTTGAACTTGATGCAGAAGTCCTGAAAGATGCGGAAGCACTCGTCCAGCTTAAAGGTGTCCTTGTCTTCACAGAAGAAGTCGATGAGAGCGTTCCCCTCTTTACGCAGATCCAGCCGCCGTCTCTTCAGGTCCTGCAGCGTCCGTGCTGCACTCTTGAGACATCAAGCGCATACATTTTTTATTATTACACTTTTATGGGTGTCATTATCTATAGCACTTGAGTCAGCAGTGCCAGAAATGTACAAGTCAGTGGCCTGGATCCAACTTTCTGTATATAATGTATGACATAGCTACTGCTTCACCTGCAGAAAGGGCTCCAGCTGCTGCAGTAGCTCCGGGTCTCCTTGAACTTTCTCCTCCAGGGTTTTAGTCCGAACATATAAGGAGGAAAACTCCAGCTCGATGTTTTCCACTGAGATTCTGCATGAAAACATTACAAGCAGCAAAATGTACTTAGAGACAGTTTTGATGATTATCACATTGTTCTCATGATACTGCTGAGGATGACAATATCTGAAAGCATTTAGCTGAAAGCATCCGTCAGACTGTCATCCGTTAAAGGTGAAGATAGGACCGCTCTGAGAAATGCTTTCACATATCCTGAGGGAGGGAGGAGTATACTTGGCTCTCTGGTGCAGGAGCTGCACCGTCTCCACTCAGAGATGACCTTGTGAGGCTGACAGAGCCTGACAGCCACTGACTTCACACTGCGTTCTAAACATGACTCTCTAAGCACTAGATGTCAGCCCGAGTAATGAGGCTGGATGTTGTTAATTCAGCAATAAATAAAAATATTAAACTCTCAACTTTGATCAAACAGCCCGTTCTCATAACCAGGGCGTCAAATACCGACGCTTTGTCACCCAAAGGCGTGTGATACTGACACACAAGGCACCTTTTAATGTCTGTAGGAGACGCACCAGGCTTTCAAGTAACTATTATTATATTAACTCATCCGCGTCAATATCAGACGCTCAGAGAAAGTGGTCTGGGAAGTGGATATCACATATCACCAGTTTTCGCCTCCTTCCACTGGCTTCCTGTCCGTCTGGATTGATTTTAAGATTTTATTGTTTGTTTTTAAGGTTATAAATGGGCTGGCACCACCTTATCCAACAGAACTATTACACCTTCATGCTCCAGTTAGAGCGCAGAGGTCGACCAATCAGATGCTTCTGTATGTCCCCAGAAATACACTCAAAAACAGAGGCGACCGAGCCTTTGAGGTGGCCCCTAATCTTTGGAACAGTTTACCTCTTCATAATAAAAGAGCTCAGACCACAGAATCATTTAAGTCGCTGCTGAAGACTCACCTGTTTTCGCTGGCGTTCGATTAAGTTTATCTTCTGTTGTGCTGCAACTCTTTTACTGCTATTACGTGCACATTATGTTTATTGTTATTACTCTGTTCTTATTGTTTGGACGACGCTACAAACCAAATTAACTTTGTTTAAACTGAACAACCTTTGGTGGAAAAAAAAAAGATTCCTTCCAGTCTGCTTGACACCAACATTCCCAACTTCATGTTTTTTTTTGGGGGGGGGTAAATTGTTTTGATTCCAACTTTGTCTAAAAACCGAGAGGAGCAGTTTACCTGGCTGCACTCTGGACGTCCTGAAGTTTCTCTGGAAACTTGAGCAGCTTCTCGTCTTTTTTCTTTGCCTCCTGTGTAGAGAGAGACACATCACACGATTTACATCCAAACGGTCTGTTGCTGTGCGTGATGAAGTGGCATCATCGGACTGCTCTTTGTTTGGTTACGTAAGTGCCTGGCCAGCCTCTCTTGGCTCTTTTCTGTTTCCTGTCACCATCTGCTGTCCACCTGCCCTCCTGCTGCCCGTTTACTCAAGCACCACTGCTGTGAAGCATTTATATAATAAAACTAATTCTTTGTGGCTGACAAGTGACTGAAATATGTGTCTCACTTTATTTCACACATTTAACATTCTGCGTGATTTAACTGCAGTAATCAGGATAGACTTTCTCATATGAAATATTAATAGAATGAAAAAGGTGTCTAGTTATCCTAAAGATACCTGAGCAATGTCTCCGAAAGAGTTCCTGTAGTTAAACTTACTATTAGTATGACTATCTCATAGATACGCATTGAGTAAATTAACTTCTTCACATGTGAAAACAGTGACAAATATACATATTAATTGGCTTCAAAAACACAAGTACCATTATATTATTCTTATATATCAGCATATACAGTAGAGGTCTGACTTAATGTAACCCAATAAGTGACCCAGGCAACAATCAGTACCCTGTGAAGTATTCAAGGTCAGTGTGAAGTGTTGACATAGTAATTTTCTAATGCCCCTCTTTGCTGTGTTGCATTGGATAACATAAGATTACATAAGATAGTACAGCTCTTAATGGTGTTGTGTGCATCACATTGTATAAGTGAAGCGTTCACTAACCATGGCGACAAAGTGCAGCAGGTTCATCCCCGGCTTGTTGGCCTTGGTGTCGGCCAATGAGAGGAGGGACGACAGCTTGAAGCCCACGGCGTTGCCGGCGTAGCCGCCCTGAGAACCACAGAGGGAACAATCAAAGATCAAATAGAAACATACCAAGATGGTGAAGGACAAGGCTGCTGATATTCTATATTTTTCTTATTGACAACAAATCCCATAAAAAGACAAAAAGCAACAATGAACTGATCTACTGAAAAGTAAAGCCCCTGTAAAACAACAAATGGTTGATTTTACGCTTTTGTATGAATTAAACAAAAACTATGTATGGGATAATGTACAGCGAGCCATTCATTGTTGTGAAATAAAACCCTACAGGTCTCTCATCGCCCTGAAGGGGTTCATTTAACAGCAATGACCCGCTAGCTGTACATTATACCGCTTATTAAACGGCTACTTAGTTAAGAAATCAATAATTTGACACAAAAACGGTCCTCCAGAGTCCGTCATCAGAACTGCGCCCATAGCAACGGTCTGTTATACATAGCAACGGTCTGTTATAAAGAAATAACGGACCGTAGAACGCCGTGATTGAGAGTATTCAACAAAGCCGTGTAATAATATGTGTTAATTAATGAGCTTTGGGTGCTGGTAGGCTGATATTTTTTACATTTTAACAGAGCCAGGCAACCTGTTTCCTCCTATTTCCAGTCCTTATGCTAAGATAGCTAACTGTCACTGGTTATAGCTTCATATTTAGCATACAGACATGAGACTGGTATCAATCTTCTCCTCTATCAAGAATGCGAATGAGTGTACTTCCTTAAATGTCCAACTATTTCTCTAAATATGAAGCTATGAAACTTATCATAAAGCCTGGTTAAGAAATAGTCCAGTGAGCTCCCTTAAAACCACAAGTTGCTCATTTTACACTTAAATTTTTGTATGAATTAAACAAACAAAATATATTGTGTTAATTAATGAGCTGTAGAGGCTGATTTTTTTAACTTTCGGACGGCAACCAGACTAGCTGTTTCCCCCCCTGTTTCCGGCCTTTATACTAAGCTAAGCGTTTGCACAAAATGTACTTTGTAATTTACTCCCGTTTGAGAAACAATTGCAAAAAACTACAATGCCCAGCTGGTTAAGGAAATTACTTCAGTATCTCAGTAGGAATGAAAAGGCTTGGGGCAGAGTGTATATAGAATAATGCCATCCTAATCCTTTGAACCAGACAGATAGGAAAGTGATGTTAATGTATTAAGTGAACATAACTGACGGACTCACAGCGTTCATGATGTTTCCGGCCTGCAGCACCAGATGCAGAATGGCATGAAGCTCCTCGCAGCTCATCAGCTCTGTAGGACGAGATCAATATAAACTCACTTATAGCAGATCACAGCAGCCCATTACACACTACTTCACTTTCATTTACCACCACACACAACGACCATCTGCAGTAAGAATGACATCCTGCTACTCCAAATTCATGGGAAGATAACTGGAATCTATTTTTTGCATTTTGACCATCTGCCCGTTTAGTACTAACAGAAAGGGTTACTGTTACATACTGTTGAAAGTTTTAATTAAATGGTGTCACAAAAGTTCAACTTAATTAGTCCCATGCGGTGTTTAACTGATGGCTCTGCAATGCAGTGAAAAGGTCACAGTTCTGTAGAAGACGGTTCAAGAAAAATCCAATAAACCTTAGAGCGGCAGGACAGAGTGACTCAGCTAAAATGACACCGGCTCTAATGATGGTTGAGAAATTAAAAGTACTGCTGAGTATTTTTCACAGTTTCTTTGTCAGTTCATAAACACGCAGAATATGTTTGGAGATATGGATACAGGAATGCATGCTCTGTATGTGTGTAAAGGCGTTTCCATAATTCAATTAGTGCATCAATTATTTTTCAAAAAAGCAAAAAACAAATCAAGCGTACATAAAAAACGTTTGCGCAATTGAGAAGGTTTTATCAAATTTTGCTTTTTCCAGGCAGTTTTTCTATTGTGATACTTCAAAATGTGCATAAAAATATGTGAACGGAAACACGGCTTCTGTCCCGAAGTACAGCCTCACAGAGCCACTAGCATTGCTGTCGACGCTTAGTCTTGTTGGTTCACGTTTAGAGTCAATTTTACAGGAAACCTTTAAAAACTATAAAACTTTCTTTTGCTGTTTTTCTGTAGCAGCTCAGCAAGATGATAAAGGTAATACACAGCAACTGTCTACTGAAATTAAACAAAAAATGGTGCCAATTTTTGCAAACTTTTATAATAAATTTTCTAATTTAAATATTGTATCATCTATACATTTTAAAAAAAAAATCAACAGTACAAAGATGACACGGCCTCGTCTTTCCATTCTGTCCCCACATCACCGTATCTCAGGTGACACATTCTTGCTCAGCACCGCTGACAGCTCAAATATCTGGGTCACCTGTCTGAGCGTGTGTGATGTGTGTGTGTGTGTGTGTGTGTGTGTGTGTGAAGGCAGCAGAGCCCGTGTGTTATTACCTTTAGTGGCGACGCGGACGACATCGATCTCGCGGCTCTTTACGGCACAGGAAGGGAAGAACTCTTCGCGGAGGACAATGGCCTCGATCCGAACCTCGAACCTGTCGGAGACGAAGCAGGATGTGAGGATATATAGAAAAGAAGTTGACAGACATCTTTTAAAAAAGGATGGTGGTAAATGGTTAAGGTTCTGCAGAGAAGCCTAAACATTATTTTTCCACCGTTCAAATGTTCAGGATGATGGATGGGGAAACAGGAGGGATTGTTAGTGGAGCATTATCTTATAGGTTAGTCCTAGTGACCCTCACATACTCGTAGCCGGTGAGAAATTACAGGTTGTGAGATTGTGATACACAATTACATCATCTACATTGATAATAACAGTGCAGTGCTGCTTCATTTATTACTCTCTGAAAGTAGTATTTTTTATACCTATCATTGTACTACTTCTCAATTATACCCCTGGTAGTGAATTCTTTAATATGTTATCACCCAGTGTTGTAGCAGAAAGAAGAAAAAAGGAGAAAAAAAACAGACTTTTAGCAGAAGAAAATGTAAATTTTAACACTTTGGAAAGAGATTGCACACGTCAATCTTTCATACTCTGGTACATTACACATTGTCAATTAAAGTTCACTGGCCAAACAAAATAAATACACCACTTCCATATGAACACGTGTGAATGAGTTACAAGTTCGTTGGAAAGTCCCCACAAAATGCAAATCCATCCTCACAAATCCATCTTTCACTGACTGGCAAACACATCTCCCTTTGACGGAAACAACACTATGTACACACACCATTGAAATCAACTCACCGAGGCACCTGGATCAAGAGGAACATAAAGGAATCAACCAGTGTCAGCTTGTCTGGGTCTCCTTTAAACGCCTGAAGTTTCTTTATCTGTTGGGGGAAATAGAGAGAGAGGAAGCTCAGCAGGCTCTATTGTTTTTCGATCGACGTTCACTGTCTTTTATCATCAGGTTCAGTCTTTGATTAAAAAAAACGAAAAGCCACATATAGACATGAACACAGACCTCCTCTAGGTCGGGCAGGAGCTTCAGCAGATCTCGGAGCAGCTCTGCTCCATAAATCTTTCCCTCTCCTCGTCGTATGTCTTCAACAATGGAGCTGTTGGACCTGAAACACAAACCGTTTATTTAAATTTAACTCTATGATAAATAGCACAGGTGCTCTCTGTGTTAACAACGGCACAGAGTCAGACGTCCCTGTTAGGAAAAACTAACCAAAAATACTGACAATGACAATATTTTTCTGTTCAAGTGAGCATTTCATTGCTCCTTTTTACACATGATATTCACAGTTCAATAACAGACTGTATACAGTATAAGAAGTGGACGTAGTCACCATGACATCAACCATTGGTTTGTTGACTACTGTTTTGAAGCCTCGAGTTCAACATTTTGGCCATCGCCATCTTGGTTTTTTGCAACCAGAAAGTAAAACTGAATGCTGAATAAGACATTTTTAGGTGACCAACAAGGTTATAATTAACTATCATGATCTGAAAACACACTGTGAAAGGGTTAAAGTTCTACGACGAAAACACAGACAACTCCCAGACCGGACAACGCCATGGTAGTGACCTGTCAATTACAAGGTAGCCACGCCCTAAAGCATCCCCTGCTTTATCGTCTATTTGACTCTAAATGGGACCATAATTTACTAAATGAACATCATGCTGTATTGAAGAAGACTTGAAACTAGTGATTGAGACCATAAACTCATGTTTACAAAGTCATCTATGACACACCCACGTCTGTAGTGCTGCAGCACAATTCCCAATTACATCACTGCTATGAAAGAAGACTACAGTATAGGGAAACCTTCACGGACAATATCCAGTAAGCTGACACTTCACAATATGATGCAACCCAATACAGCAGCTCTGTAATAGATATCATCTTTATGAGGCTTATTATAATATACAACCTTTGTTGAAGCTGAATCAGATACATGTTTATTCAAAACTTGAGGCCACAGCTTGATTGCTATATTGGATCAACGATAATGGTCGTTGTAACAGTATTTTTGGACACTATAGAGCAAAACCGGTACAGCATGAAAACTGTTTTGTTACTACATATGAGTTTCTTGCTGTGTGTTATTTTTTAGTTTAATTTTATGGATTGCTGCATGATTAACTCGGTACTTTGAAATTATTTGTAAACCCATGTAAGAGAGGATAGATGATCATATATAGGACAGAAGGTAAATACATGTTAGAGCTGAAAATAACCACTATCTGTGAAGAGGTCAGTCCTGACTGAGCTCAGTATGGCTGACAGTCAAATGTCATTAAAATACAGTGGGGAGCCATGCAAATACATCGTCATGCAAAAAAGACACCTAACACACTTTTTGAACTCTGCTTCAGACAACTCACAGAACTCAAAGCTGAGTCCGGTCGAACACATCATAAGATATCCCCGAACCAATTAATTGAGATCTCAGAAAGCCTATTAGAATAACTTGCACAGATTTATACCCTAATCCCTCTCAGTTATAAAGGTTTTAATTAATGGATTTTCTCCTCATTCAGGCACTAAAACAGAACGAAACTGTTTTAGGATACGATCAGTGTTTGGTCTCATATCTCCGGGACAGCACTGTGAACAGCTAAAATACACTATAATCAAATGCGGTACATGATGTAGGATAACAAACATGAATTTATCAGTCTTATTCCCTCTGGAGTCTCAGATTATCTTGGGATCAGTAAGAAAGAAAACTGGGTGATAAAGAAACAAAAGGTTTTTTCACTGCTCTCCTCATAACGGCCAAATATCTCTCAAAAAGTGCCAAATTGTATATAATTCACCCTCCTTCCTCCTGGACACTCTGGACTCCTCATTCTTCACTGTTGTGGCCTCATAATCTGGATTTAAATGCTGTAACATCTGTAAAACTATTACACAACCACAAAGAGTTTCATTATATTCTCCCACAGAATGAGTTTCATGAGTATACTGTATCTGCAGACAGGAGAGAAATTAAACTGATTTTAGTGAAAGTGTGCTCCAGCCGGTGGCCGGTGCTTCGTTTTGGCTCAACAGCTAAACAGTACACTACAAGATGTTTCTGAAAACATTTGAGGAGAGAAATAGGCATTGCAGTAACAGAATATTGATAATATTTGATCAGCGCTGCCTAGTTTGACCGTTTGATCAGAGTTTGTGAGTGATTGACAGCTGCTCAGAGATGGCAGGCTCCAGCTCGGCTCTGATTGGTTGTTTTCCTTCGGACACGGTGGAATATTGCAGACGCCATTAGGAGCACCGGAGGACACCGGAGGAACCTGATATTTTTTCACAGATTATCTATCTCATGTACTACTGACAGGATATAATGACCATTTGAACAAATATGACAAAAAGTTATTCTTTTTGAAGTTACCAACTGTAGCTTTAGGAGTGTTTTTGTGGAGTTTTCCTTATCCAAAGCGACGATCGAAGGACAGAGGGTGTTGTATGCTGCACAGGTTGTAAAGCCCCTTGAGGCACATTTGTGATTTGTGATATTCGGCTATATAAACTGAACTGAATTGTGGCACATCCCGACAAAATTATCAGGTATACTCACTTTTATAACGACATTTCATTGCTCTGATCTTCACCAGGTACAATTCATTCATGAATATAATGATCGACAGAGTGTGCTGGATGTTTTCGTTTTCTCACAGTCAGAGTTTATGATCCGACACACCTGTCTAGAAGACTTGTGGAGTGCTATTTCCCACCATCGATCTGTCAACTCTCCATAACAGCAAAAGTAATCTCATCATATTTGCTCCTCAGATCAGCACAACCCAGCAACTGTACCTTCACTACTTTTTCTGTCTGTATGACGTGTCTGCTGTGTGCTACGGTCATCAACTGACATTCAGGAAACGACACAAAGCAAAACGAAGCGGTCTTTAGAAAGCACTCTCCACAACCATCATAAAAACACTGATTGAGGGAATAACAAGTCTTATTAGACTCCAGAGACCTTGAGAATCTATAACAAGGAGCATCAAACTAAGACATCTCATGTTTCATGTTTGTCCTTTAACTTGTTGTCACCCATCTGTACATTAGTACTACTCCACTGAGCTTCATGGGAGCAGCTCTTCCCTCAGCTAGTGAAGCAGGAGGAAGACTTACTTCTTGAACTGTTTCAGGAAAATGCCCACGTTCATCCCTCTCTTGGAGTCAAGGATGCTGATCTGAAAACAAATGAAATAAGCGACACATGAATGTGCTGTAGTTTGGGTTAAACACAGAATAAAACACACATATATGTACCCACACCCCTCCCTTCTTCCAACCACTCCTGATTGTTGTTGCTTGTGCGGTACAGTACATCCCCTCCACCACCCATAGTCACCCTATGGGACAGTGAAATTCCACCGGGCCACATGTGGTTCACACCTCCTTCATTAACAATGCCCTGTATTGCTGTCCTTCAATAGGTGACTTTACGGTACGTACATTGTTAAAAAGGCTCCCTTACAAGACCTCATTAGAGCTTTTAAATAGCAACTTAACACTTTCTGTGGTTTGAATGAAAGATGACGAGTACAGGTGAGGTGCAGGAAGACAAGTAAAGAAACCATTTAAATTAAATTTACTTCAGCATACCCAGAGATGTACTGGATGTAATATAGTGCTGCAATGATTAGTTGATTGACAGAAAATTAATCAGCAACAATACCGATAAACTATGGAGGACGGAAACTACCAAAAGCAAAAATAAATGAATAAATAAATGACTCAATAAATAAATAAATATATCATTAAATGTAATTAATTGATAAAATGTGACATAAATTGATATTTCTGTTTTGATTTGCTTCTTTATTTATTTACCTTTGTATTAATTCCCTCATTTATTTACTCTTCTGTTTAATTTTCCCTTTATTTATATCAATTTTTAAATAATTAATTAGTCGTTTGCATTTTTTTTAATTTATTTTGCTTTATTCATTTAATATTTACTTTATATGCATTTTATTTTTATTTATTTATTTATGCATTTGATTTATTTCAGCACCATTTTCCCTTTGCATTTCACCCCTTTATTTCCCCAAACTTGTTTATTTCTGTATTCTTTACTTTATACATTTCTGCGTCATTATGCAAATGAGGGGCGCAGGACATCTCTGCAGCACGACAATATATAATCTAAAATTATATTTTGACACATATTTCGCCTTTAACAAATATTGCACCTACTGTGATTTGAAAGAGCGCAGTAGACCATATTGCAAATTCGATACATTTTGATTCATTGTTCAGCCGTAATGAATACATATGTTATAACGTTGTGACCATCACAATAACATAAAGTTTGGGACAATATATTTCATATATATTATATAATACACAATGACTATAGCAACTAGAGATATAGTATGCTTCTGTGTGCACAAACGGCTCCCAGAGGAGTGTTTAGTAACAAACTGCTCACTTTGACCAGCTGCAGTCGGTTCATTTAGGGGACACAGCGGCGAGTTATTCTGTGACATGAGTAGTTCCTTCACCTCACGCAGGTATTACTTTACAGCTCACGTTACTTTTCAGGATTTCATTATGATGCAAGCATGCTTTTGTTCTGTTCATGAACATAAATCGTTTCTTACACTCAAAGAAAAGCTGTAACTGAGCACTGTTACCTAACGTGTCCCTGCAGGGATATCTTAATACGGTGGGAGCTGTGCTTAAGCATTGCATGGTAATGAATCTGGGATTTTCTGATCCTGTCAGTGGTTCAGTACCCAAGGTAAACGGCACGTCTTGCACATGTTTGCAAAAACATTGGCCATGGACGTAAGAGTTTGTAGGCATCAGCACTCCATATTTCCTCTAATCAAGCTTGTGGATTTTCTGAATCTGAGATTTGTTACGACAGCATCAGAGAATCCAACAGAATCACAATTATTAGTATTTTCAATTACAAATCTTGGAGCATTTCAGTTGGTAGACCTTCATCAGGTAAGATTCAGTCCTGAATCTTGACTCTGACTGACAGATTTCTGGTCTCTTCTCAGTTTACAAAGTTTTCTTAACGTTTTGTTTTTAAATAATAAGAAAAATGTATTCCCTAAATCTATAAAACACTTTCCTCAGGTTCAGCAAGTAAAGAGCTGTGAAAACAACAGCTCACAACTCAAATAAGGGCCCTTTTGAATGTCATAATCTTATCTGATAATCTTATTGGTCTAAAGTAAATCCAGGGAATTATTTCCCAGACGTGGAGCACTTTAATTTTAAGAGGATTGACGTATAATCACTGTGTCAGCACTCTAAACTCCACCATCACCTGTCTTCTTTGTTAACTGTTAAAGGGCATGTGAGTAGCATTTCACTTGGCGCTTCACATTACCACAGTCTTGGAAAGGGAGGAGTAAGCAGAGGGGTACTCCACCAGATGCCACCAAATCCTACACACTGTAGCTTTAAGACAAATGTTCCAGTGCTGCTGGTGTCAGTATTTCAACTGCTCACCTCATCCTTGCTGCTCTCCTTGAAGGAGCGAGACCTGGACACACGAGTTGAGCTTCCAGCGGCCGGCATCGCCCCGCGTATGCCTGTCATCGCCTCCTCCTGCTGCCCGAACAGCTCCTCAACAGAGCGAACATCGATCTGGTACTGCTGCTGCCGCACAGCCATAGTCCAGATGTTGGGCTTCCCGCGCACCTTCTCCTCCGGTATCGGCTTCCAGAAGAAGCTGCGGACACGGCGCTTCTTCCGCCCGTTGTGGTTGGTGGACGTGGTCGCCGGGGGTGGAGGGGGCGGGGGTGCCCCCGGAGGTGGGGGCGGCAGGGGAGGAGGTGGGGGAGCTTCACGCTTAGAGGTGTCGGGTGCATCACTGAGGGACTGTAGGGTGGGGCGAGTGTGTCCAGACATAGAGGACAGGTCAGAGGTGGTGACGGAGGAAGTGGTACAGCTGCTTCCCTCGCTGCTGCAGCTCTCTGGCTCATTGGTTGTGGATGGACAACTCATAACAAGCATTACAGGGATGAGCAGTCAGCATATGAGCTCTATGCTGAGAGACTAGAGAACTAGTAGTTCCTCTTTTTCAAAATTAATTCCAAATGATTTTGTTTTAGGCGCGTCAATTCTCTGTGACGAACATCAAAATGCTGCAGCGTACGTCCCCTCGCTGCTGGAAGGAGGTAGGTGTCCCTTCATCTGGTCACAATGAAGGGAGCACGTCCTTTGATTCTGTCCATCTCCATCACTCAGTTGGTCATCCATCGCGCCGAGCAGAGCCTTTGAAGGTTACCTCCCAGGGGGAGAGGGCGGGCGGCGGCGATGGCCATGGAGCTACGAGAGAAACAAAAACAACATAGGACAGGATTATACAGAGGTAGTCATGCGTGTTGTCAGGGACAATCTGACATTAGGGGAAATTAAGGGGTGCGACAGATCAAAAGGGAAGGGGTACCCAGTCAAATGAGGGAAATGGCAAATCCTATTTTTTTCTATGTTTGAAGGGCTTTGAAGTCGGGCTCTGGGGTGTGTAATGTTCAGAGACATTACACCCACAGCTTAGCTTCTCTTACACAGTTTGGTATCATTTTCTTTCTTAAGCAGTTCTCATGTAGCGGGCCACTAAGAAAGTGGTCGGGGTGGGATTCACCAGAGGCCCCACGATACGATATGATCACAATACTTAAGTCACGATACGATGTTATTGAGATTTCAAATATTTTGCGATATGCTGAGTATTGTGATTTATTACCTTATTTCAACTGCAGTTTAGCAACATGATCTGTTTTATCTAATAAGATAAATTTTTCACTCTGTTCATCTCACTACAATAATTTTTATTGCAGCAAAATGGGATTGTCAGTCAAGCAGACAGACTGAATACTAGCGATGCACCGATTTATCAGCCGAACGTTGGTATCGGCCGATCTTTGCCTTGTTGACTGCCATCGGCCTATCGTAAATAGGATGACTTTTGCCGATGGCAGTGGCCGATGTTTATATGTTGTGCCGCATCAATTTTGTGCCAGCTAAATGTTATATTAGTTCTTATTATAAATTAAAAAACAAATATTTTTTATGTGAAAGAAGGTTATAGTAAAGGTTGTTTCATAAATTTGTATGATTGAATTTGTGCTCATTCAAATGACTTTGAATGAATGAATGAATGACTTTGAAACAGCTCAGTTATTTCTTTTATAATGTAGATGTCGCTGGCACAAAAAAGGAATAAATAACAGCAACAACAAAAACGGTTTGGCTATTGGCTATCGGACAAATTGTTATTTTAAACATCAGTATCGTATCAGTCCAGAATGTAACAATCAGTGCAGCCCTACTGAACACTGTCATAAAAACATAAATTTTGCATCAAGTACCTCAAACTGTTTGTATTACAGTCGACATATAGTCCAACTTAACTGAATGCAAAGTTGAGTGGACTGGACTACTGTACCATTTCTGATTTCTCTCTCTGATGACCTCAGAGACTTTGTTTTGACTATCTTCCTGCCAATCCCACTGACTTAACCCATGACCACACCAGAGAAAACATTACCAAAAGGTTTAATTTGTATTTGCGATATTAATAGTTTATATAATAATAGATCGATACTTGGCGTCCGTGTATTGCTACAATACTGTCACGCAAAATATCACAATACTATGCTGTATCATACTGTATTTTCGTGCTGTATTTTTCCCTCACTCCTAGATAATGGTCTGTTCAATTAAGTGTTAATTTAATTAATTCCATTCATGTTATTCCTTGCAGAGGCAGAAGAAGTATAAACAAGTAAAACACAACAATAACTAAAACACAACAAGACAGATTTCCTGATTTAAATCAGAGGAACAGATACTGGTGGCCAATCAGCGTCCAGGACTGACTGTAGTTTTATGGAAAACAACCGGCGGCGGTCTCTGATATACTCAGATCAACATCATCTGTTGCCATAGCGAAGAGCCTGTCGCATAGCAACACCATTAAAAAAACAGCACAGTGCAGAAAAAAGTTGAAATTGGGTAAATTTTGTCAGATTGCTTTGCAAGGTCACCCTGGAAAAGAATGTAAAACCAAATGCAACCGAAGCAACTGAAGAAGACATTTATGTCATGATGATACCAGGCCCACAAACGGCACATTTAGCATCTACCTTAATCACTACTTTAAAAGGAAGACAAACACCTGCACCTCAGTGAGATGCACTGTGAATGGGGGCGGCAGGTGGAGAAGGGCCCGAATCAAGGAGCCTGAACCAACAGAGGTTGATTGACAGAAAGATAATTGCCAACTTTTTTGATTATTGATTCATTGTTTGTAACTCCCCTGGTTCCAGATTCTCATTTGTGAGTATTTGCTGCTTTCTTTGTCTTATAGGAGAGTAAACTGAATATCTTTGGATTTTGGAAGACAAAATAATAAATATGATGACATCATCTTAGGCGTTAAGAAGTGTTGGGCATTTTTCACTTTCTGACATTTTATCGACTAAACGATTCATCTAGAACATAATGGGCAGATTAATCAATAATGACAGTACTTAAATCATAATAAAATTATATTAAAACTAAAATTCATTTAAAATTGGCACCACTAATTTAACTAAAAATATATTAAATTACACATAAAAGAAAACAAAATGAGTGCAAACACACCTTAACATGAAATTGAGTTTTGCTCCCTCGTTATATATTATACATACAGTATATCAGTATAAAGTGGTGGTTACTGGCTAACTCGTACTGGTTGCTGTGGGCAACACAGTGAGAATTTGCTTCCATTGCATGCTGACAGATACCGGACTTGCGAGGCCATTACTGATATCAATAGTTCAGGGCAGCAAATCATTTTATTTTCAATTCAATGTTAATTGATTAATTACTTGGTCTATAATAAAGTAAATATCAGTAAAGTATATTTACATTAATGTAAGAGCAGAAACCATCAACTTGAACCATCAAGTTTCTTCTGCTTGTAAAGTGACTTAAACGATTATTTGATTATTTAAAAAGTTGCAGTGAATTTTCATTTGATCGACTAATTAATCAATCTTTGCAGCTCGACGGTATTTGAGCTTTTAAATTAAGGTTATTAATATAAGCCGAGCCAGTGAGCCACTTTTTTTAACATCAACACCTATCATAAAAAACAACTATTATATCTGTCTTGTTGATTTATCCGTGTAGCTGTAGGCATATACCTGTTGGGAAATACAGCTGTGTAGAGCCATGAGCTTCTTGGAATATCTAGTGGTTTCACTTATATAACTCTTAAACACTTTTAGAAGATTAAACCTCTAAAATTTGAGTCATGGTCAATCTTTTCTATACTACTTTACAGTCTTTCAAAAACACCAGAGGATAATTTATTCAACACGTAAGTGGTTACTGATAATGTCGTAAATGAGTACGGGAAAACCCAACCAGTCTTCAACCTCACATACAGAAGGGGGAGGAAGTACTTCCCTCCCCCCCTCTCTCTTTGTTAAACCAGCGGTTACTCTGTAGCCCTCAGTTGGAGGGAAACTGGTTGTGTTTCAGGACGACACATCACTCACTGCCACAGTTGACATGGCTACAGCGACCTGATACTCTTCTTGGTCCCAAACAAAGAAATGAAAGGTGCTTCTGACAAAAAAAACAGGAGATAAATCAGAGGCGTGGTGGATGGAGGCGATAATTACACCTTAAAAGCACCTTAACAGAAAGAATTTGGAAATTTTCTATCTGTGGGATGCTTTCAGATAAAAACAATAATAAATACTTATCAAACGCTGCATACTTGGCCACTTTCTGGTGATTTCTAGAATTATCTCTCTGCCTCTTATACACCTTAGTAACACCTCCCATTAGTTGGCAGCCTTTTCCACCTGATACCCGGAGAGATTATGACTAATTAATAAAGCAGACGTCACTAATGGCCTCATGTTGCTAGCATCAGCCTGCATGCTCAGCTGTCCCGTCCTAAGAGCTGGACCACACCGTCACTCATGTCTAATTCATGAAAGAGCATCTGACCTCACACTGAGTCATCTCCTTCTGCGGTGCTAAAAACGTGACTACTCTTAAGAGATGCTATGGAGAACTCATGAACAAAGAGTTAAACTGTCCGTTCACTGTCATCTCAGCTGCTTGTTTGTTTAATTCATACAAAAACTGAAGCATAAAATCTAGAGCTGCAACGATTAATGATTTAGTTGTGAACTATTTAATTAATCTGCAACTATTTTGATAATCAAAAAGACTAAATCCTCTGATTACAGCTTCTTAAATGTGACTATTTTCTGGTTTCTTTACTCCTCTATGACCGTAAACAGAATATCTTTGAGTTGTGGACAAAACAAGACATTTGAGTCATCCTGGGCTTTGGGAAACACTGATCAACATTTTTCTCCATTTTGTGAAATTTTATAGACCAAACAACTAATATAACTAATAATAGAAAGTAATCGACAGATTAATCAACAATGAAAATAATGGTTAGTTGCAGCCCTAATAAAATCAACAATTTGTTGTTATATGGGAGGTTGCTGGAACATTTTAACTAGGCTAGCTGTTTCCCCATTTATGCTAAGCCAACAGTCTCCTGGCTGTAGATTCATACTGAAAGGAATAGTTTTATGCTTATTCGCTTTCCTTGCCGAGTGTTAGATGAGACGATTGATACCACTTAGTCTGAGACTGGTATCAATCTTCTCATCTAACTCTCGGTAGATGCCGCATTGGCTTATGGATCGTACATTAACGTCGACACCATATTGGGGAGGGCAGTACTGGCCTGTAAACAAATACAATTGAACCGGGAAGCTGCCCAAACGTTTTATTGAGGGGAGGAATCTAACTGACAGTACTGCACGTAGATCGTAAACGCTTGAGTATAAAAAAGGACTCGTTGAGAAATGTAAACGTTCTAGTGTTTTTTATCCAGAAAAATGGCAGCTCCCCGTTCACTTGTACGTGTTTACAGGCGAGTCCTGCCTTCCCCAATATGGCGGCGTCATTGACATATTGCAGCAACGGGCTGAAGCGGCCAATGCAGCGTCTATGTACTGTATATATATCTATGGTCCCCCCTACTTAGTGCTCCAGTGCTGAAGTGTTACACAGACTCAATATGCAATATACAAGATATCATGGATGCAAGCCAATGCAATTAACTAGGCTATACACATTTTGCACACACATCACCAAGGCTAATATCGTTAACAATAAGGCCACTCGCACAAATATACAACAACTACACTCTGCAACAGAATCCACACAGCAGACTCGCCTCTCTAACCTGACACACACACATGGTTATGTGTCACTGTACAAATTTTCATCTTATACACAGCAGGTCTATCACAGGTCAGTCACAGCAAACATCGGCTACAGATTAGAAAATATTCTATCTTGATGTCGAAGCAGAAAAAAAACAGCCACTGCTTTTCAGGTTGTTTACGGGGTAACGTTTAAGTTTCCTAAACTACGCAACATTTGCATTGCAGACCATTTGCAACAGCGCCACCCATGGAAGAAGGCCTTGTCAGAAACAACCGGTTATTCAATGGCAATATAAGAGGAAACACCACAACAATATTTTTTTGTATTTATATTTGAAAAGACATTTTTAGCGACAATTGCAGAAAAGATGTTTCCAGAGACCTCCTCAAAGTGTTACTGTTGAGGCAATTTGTGTCAATTTCGCACACTGACTGTAACTGTATAGTAAAACATTTGAGCCCTGTGTTAATGTGCTCAGGCTCCAGGTACATTAATCCTGCCTCTCTAAAGAAATCTACTCCGTGACAGTGATTTGTGATATTTCAACCAACCAACAAGGTTGTAACTGACATCTTTTTCTTAAAATGATTTACAGAGGAAACCCAGCTGTCAGTAACACTATCCAGAGAAGCCCTGAGGGAGAGAAAAGCAGTCTGTGTGTCCAGATTCCTCACATCCACCTGCTGCCATGAATGAACACAGACAGATTGTCCACCTGTTGTCGACCCCGAGGCATCCCTATCAGTCTTCATTAGTGACAAGAGACACCCCACCCTCTGTCATTAGTCTGTGACAGGTAGGACAGCCCAGATCAACAGGTCAGAGTTAACATGACCGTATAAATGGTCTTCTACAGCAGCGGCCTCTCAAGGAATTGCAAGACAAATCTGAGGTAATCTGATGGGTCCACTTGAGTAACTGAGACCCACCCAGGACCAGAGGTGGGCCGGGTCAAAATGATATTCAGACTAATTGTGTCTGGGTCCCTTTCTATTGCTGTGGGTCTCATGTCCGTGTGTCATCTAGGATTGCAAATAAACCTTATTTTCATTATTGTCTAATTAATCGTTTGGTCTAAAAAGACTCAACTAATTGTGATTGTGACACTTTGTTGTTCTGTCGGACCAACCAGCCAATTAGACTGTTGTCAGGTTATTAAATACCTGTTATCAGTCACTACAAGCATCATAGATGTCGATCAATATGGGGCCTACTACCTACACCAATAGTAGGTTTTATTTATAATGACAGGGTAGATCAGCGGAAAAAGGTATGAAAGAGCATGACAGCGACTTCTACGGACCATAGTAATTATGACAGGAGCAGAAGCTGAAGTCAGGCGCTGTAGTATAGAGCGGGAAACTCCATATTGGGTAGAGGTCACGGATGTTGGATGGCGCACAAAACACATTTACCCAGGAGTCATGGGATCGCATCCCATGTGAAACCAACAACGTGTAGTTGTCTTTGTGTTCACATGCTTTTCACTTTTGAAATGTAGTTATTTTAAGCCAAAATGCAATGTTTTTCCCTAAACTTAACTTCACTGAACTGTTTGGTTTTCTTGCCTAAACCTAAAGAAGTTGTAGTTGTGTTGCCTAAACCTAAAGAAGCCTTTTTGTTTGTGTTCAAAATGTTTCATTCAGTTTTACAACACGTTAGAACGTGATGCTTTTAAGTTTCGCTTTCACTTTTACAACGTAATAGGCCCTAATGACCCACATCTATGGCACTTATAGTGACCAATAATGCCTATTTAATGGCCTGACAACAGTCGCATCAGGTGCAGCACCAACAGTCCCAAAACTCAAGGACTATTACTACTATTTACTATCATAATAGAGTAAGAAAAACAGAAAATAATCACATTAGAGACGTTGAAACCAATACATTTTTGCTTGTAAAATTACTTTAAATTGTTACAGATTAATTTTCTATCAGCTATTGTAATTAAATAGTGAGAAATGTGTGATTTATGTGCTACGACTTTTACAGTCACCAGATCTTGATCCAATCGAACACATATGTGAGATTTTGGACAGACGTGCCCAAAATCACCAAATGAGGGAATATCCTGTGGAAGAATGGTGTTCATCCCTCCAGTAGAGAGACTTGGAGTATCTACACCAAATACACTTCATGTGGTCTGTTACTTACATTTGTCACCTGTCTTTAGTTTCAGATTAAGTGACTCCGGCCAGAATGTTTTTCTTTTTTTGTTCTATAAAAAACCCATTCTGAAAAAGGATTTTAACCGGAGGTAACTGTCAACAAGCATCCAGGGAGTCACAAGTCCAAAACAAATAAAATCTGTGTAATGCTGAAGGTCAAGGCGCCACCGGCTGCTATAATAATCCCCTGTTGCTGACTTCCAGTTCAATTTCCTGAGGGTCTGTGAACGCCCCGCGGAGCCGAGGTCTTTCACTGACACTGTGGGGGCAAAGAGGTGCGTTCACGAGGAATTTGGCCAGTCCTGCTCCATCATCATTACCATGGAAACGCTCGTTAGCAGAGAGGCGTTTTGCGTAGGGCTCAGTGGGATGTCGCTGTCAGACATGTTTGTTTTTGATCTCTACTTGTCCCAATGGTGCTGAGGGGGCAGCCAATGATGGGATCCTAGTGGCGCTGAGAATTTTCCAAACTCATCAACACAGAGCTGCTAGCGTGGCTGTAGACTATTAGACTTGTTTCATTATAAATGAATTGAACAATTGTCAGAATTGTTTTTGATTCATTTTCGGTCAATTGACGGACTCATGAAGCTTTTAGCAGAAGTTCAAGCAGGAAACAATCATTCAGGTTTTGTCATCAAACTGGGGATTTGTTTACCTAACCTGCCCCGCCAGATGGTTTGTTACACAGAACCATCAGAGAAGCCGTCATTGGAAACTGTTTGGAAAGTGGGCAAGCACTTTAAAAAGATACTTCGCAGGTGATTGGATGAACCATCTGTCAATCAAACTCGGACAGTCGGACTCGTGACAAGAGCGTAAACATCTTTTTCATCGAGAAAAGCCTTCAGTGCCGTTCTTTGCTCTTCTTTCCTTGAAGAAATCCTCTCCAGCTCTGATATAACTGATGCTATTGCTGCATCTACACTAACCTCTTCAGGAGACAGCATTGTTGTTGAGAACAAACAGTCGCCTCTCCGTGTCATTACACACACCTAAGCCACGCCCGTAGCTGCAGTAGCTAAGTTGATTGAAGTTAAGATTGCCGGACACAAATGCAGTACTTTAAGTCTGACAAGATGGATTTTCGTATGATATGTGATCCTGTGATTCCCGCTTGATGTTGTGACATTGTGAGAATCCAGCTGCCGTGCAAAGCTACTTCATCTTCTCCACCACCACAAATGTCAAAGCCCTGTTTATGGCTCCCAAGGGGGGAATCTCTCCATGGCTGCTATTTAAAAGGGGTTTTAGACAGATACATTGATTGAATTGACTGAAGCATAACTAACTGCACCTATCAATAAACTGCACAATAATTCCAAACAAACATAAACACACTGTCTGTGTTTTACCACTTGGATTGTGTGTTTCTGTATCGTGAAGCAGCTCCCTGGACGAACAGGACGTCATGTCCATTTGGGAAGTCTCTTCACAGCGCTGGCTTATCTCTCTGATTTCCATGTTGTGTTTACAATGGAGAGGACACACAAAAGAGAGAGAGAGTTGAGCATATTATCAGCTACAAAACACACACACTGCCCCCACCCAGGACAAACTGCCCAGATACCAAAGACAAAAGGACCATGTTGCCAAAAATGCTCTTTTCACACACTGAGGATATGAAATGACACCTTCTGGGTGCGTGCAGCAAACAGAACCAAACATTTACAGTAGAGCGGTTCCAGGCAACAGCAGAGGGACGGCAGTTCATCATTCAGATGTAGCAGAAGCTGAGAGACTGTAGCACTAATGTATTCAAGCCATATAAATCTGGTCTGTAACATAAAACACATTAAGCTTCCAGCCTCTCCCTTAAACAAAATGTGCCTCGGACAAATAAAATATAACTATGTAAAATCTTTTAAACGCCATCATATAAATTACTCTTCTAACAGTTTGTGTCATCAGGACAAAATGTGCTTAAGTAACAAACTAAATATCAAATATCTGGTGAACTGCAGGTCATTTGTCGCCTCGTTTCACTGGTTGTATAATGCACCAACAGAACACAGTAGAAACAGTACTCTAATTGGGAAACACTGTGGACAAGGAGCCTATTATTCAGGAAATCCTGGATTTATCAAATATTTTCAAAGATTGAGCGCTTATGGCTGTATTTTCTGAGTGAACCCTGGCAGAACCTGACGGAGTAAATTATTCATATCCCCATGAATAAAGTAACCTCTCTTCTAACCCAACTACTGCTGTCCTGAGCGGATAGACACTCAATAGTGCCGACTCAGAGGCGAGTCACCTGTGTACATTTATGGATTAGTGAAATATTTATAACGCAGGAAGCAACATGTTGTTGAAGGGCAAAAGAAATATAACTTCTGGGTTTTATCTCTAGAAACCAGACAAGCTTTCTGCAATGTCTGGGTTTCTGCAAGGTTCACCACATTAAATTAAAGACGTTTTTACCACAAAGTATGCCATTTGAAAGTATGAAATATATCAATGGAAACCAGTAGGGACTATCAGGCCTAAACATATTTACTAAGTGCATGAATTTATTGACATTTATATCACATTTTTGTCAGCACTTCCCTGCAGTATAATTCCTAATCATAAATTATTTATTAAACACGACCTAGGCCTGGATTAGCAAAAGGAAAAGGAAGAATGAATGGATGGATGAATTAATCAATTAAAAAAATTACAAATTAATTTGAGGTCCACATTTCACATAAGGTCAGAGGTCTGCAACAATAGTTGTTGCAGACCTCTGACCTTATGTGAATAAAAATCAAATACAGAAACATCATATAACCATTACTGCCCAAAACAGGCTAGAAAGATCATTTGAGACCTTTAAAAATCATATTTAAGACTTTTTAATGCCTTTGAAGGACTTCGTTTGTTGGTAAATTGAAATCAGTGCTGTTTAATATTACTGCAACAACTTATGAGACATAATACAGCATGGGAATGACCATCAAATACTTCTATTATAATGTTCTAAGCCCTTAAACACTTAATATTTATTTCTGATTTATGACTAGAACAATTTGACACACAGTGCTGAGCAGCATCTCAAATTAATCTTCAGGTTCCCAGCTTTCAGATGATGTACACCACTTCTATGTGACATCTACTGTTGACCTGCTATCTCCCCCTAAAAACCCCCTGTACCCCCCTAAAAAAATACAAAAATGGGTCTATGAGTCTCAGAGGGTTAAGACTTTTCACAGACCTGCAGACACCCCGTTGGTGGATATCTCACACATAAGAACTACATTAGCTCCTAATCACCGCTGAGGGATGAACGAGTTAAAGCACTCAAGTTTTCAGCTCTACTCCCTCGACACAAAGCGATCAGGATTTGGACTCCGGATGAGCAAATACATCAATGTCAGAGCTCTGTCTACAAGCTGTCAGATCAGATAATCCTCATCAGAGTTTCAATTCATTTCCTCCACTCACTCCGACCGGTCTGACAACCTTTGAATAAAAGTTGAAAGCTAAGCAGAGTTCAAGGCACTGATCCTCCCGAGCTCTTTTTTCCCCCCTAACCATCTCTAATTTAATCCATGATAAAAGCCAGAAGTCATTATTAGGACCAAAGAGGGAACACTGATTCAAACAGTGCTGTATGTGACAAGTAACAGAGTGAATTAGGTTACATCTAGAATTCAGGCTGACCAATGTGCTGCACGTGCAGGACAACAACCTCTAAAACAATGACACAGTGGGCTCCGCATGGAGGATTAACGTGTAAGGGAACAAAACTGAACAGTTTCTTCACTCTCAAATCTGCAAAATTGGTGTTAAGGGGATTATTACGTGGTGTTATTTGTCTAGAGTGAGGAATAAATTCCTAATGAGGCCAATGTACTTTGCACCTTATGCCATCGTGGGATTTAACCTGCAATATTGACGAACATGGATCTTTCCATCTCAGGTTTATCTGCTAAATGTCAGCAGAGGATGATCTCTGTCTTGCTCGTCACCAAAAACGTAATATTCTTATTTTAAAGAGTCTAATTATGCAACTTTGCGGCAGGAAATAGGAAGAAATTGCTCTTTAAAAAGTGAGATGTCTTCTGCAATCAGCATCTTTTTATAGTCAGCAGTTCACTGTCCTCTTAAATTGGTTAGAAAACAATCGAGGTCCTGCTCGATCTTCAGCGTAGCAATTAAACCCACCTTAAAACTGTCCCTGATGTTCCTATGCCTGGACTCAAAATTGGCACACGATTCACAAACGTTACTATAAATAGAGCGCAACCTCCCTACGCCATCTCTCTCTGCATCAACGTCCCATTCAGTGTGAGAGGAGAGCTGTCAGCTGGAGGTGACATTGTGGCCTTTTTAACCCATAAAGTTTTGTAGGCAGCTCGACTATTAACCTCCCAACCTTGATTATCTGTAAATTTTCTGTGATTGAGCGAGGAATGGAGGAGGATTCAAATAAGGTATTTTTTTATTGTCAAGGATAATTGGGCAACAATTAATGTTTTCGAAATCAAGTTGGTAGAAACTGTACAACAATTGTGTGTGACTGACCTTACAGCTTGGTATCGTTTAAAAAATTACGATACCAGTGCCCTTAATGTGATACTGATACCAAAAGAGTAGACGATCTGGCCAAAATCTTCTATCACAATATAGGTCATGTCATATCTTGATAACAATGCATAACACGATATAGCATGTTTTCTGGTAATTCAATACTCTTTATGAAATAACGACATGGTAGCCTATTTGTATACTATAGTTTATGTAAATTGAGTACTTGACAAACTAATTAAGGTCTTTAATGCAAAGTGAACATGACAGTTTCAAGTGGAAAAAATGAATAAATATTTCCAGCTACAGACTGACTATGTTTACATGCACACAAATTCCGAGCAATCAGATTAAGACAATAGATTGATTTAACTGAGTTTGATCAGATCTTCTGAGAAATTTGAGTTAGTATGTGCTTGTTATCTATTCAGACGACATACATGTGTATCACGATATCTCGATATATGATATCATCGCGATACGATTCCATTGAAAGACGATAAATTATCATACTGCCCAACAATGGAGTACTTCATTCAATACCTATCATGTGAATGAAAGCTGTGTGTGTCCCACTGGCTAGATAACGTTAATTGTCGCAGCACTGCACAGCGCTTATACATTGGTCTGTTACCGCTGTCCCTGGACCCACAGAGGCGAGACTGCGTTGTCGTGGAAGCGCAAAGACCACCCTCCGGTCCACCCCCCAGGCAGGCAATCTCGGCTGTATGGGTCGTAGCTGCTGCGGTAGTGGGCCAATCACACGTCACATTAAATTGCTTGCGGTGATTGGCTGTGAGCAAAAACCATACAAGTTGTATTTTTTTTCTAGATCTGGGCACAAAAAGGATCGAATGCAGGTATCGTTTCACTGGAGAAGTTTCGATACTACTTGGTACTTGGTTATTTTGGGCATCGAGTTCTGATATCCAGCTACTGAAACTGAGGTTTTAGTCAGGAGTTCTTATGGCAGCAATGTGGGTTTCTGGGTTACGTAGTGCAGTCTGGAAAGTACAAAACACTTAGTAGGCTATTTGGGGCACTTAAAGTTCTGATTAATGATCATGTCAAATAATTGTGGCATTGTGTTCTGCTGCGTCCTGTTTATTGAGTCATGAAAATGAGTTGAGAATGAGAATATGTATTTAAAAGATATCTTTATGGTGCTACAGTTTGACAGAGAAGCACCATAATTTGATCATTTTTAAAGGATAGGTTCACAATTTTTCAAATCAGTCTTAAAACAATAGTCAGGAGCTCATTAGGAACATTTAAACAGGTTTTTCTTTCTGTAATCTTCCTCCTGTTACATACTGGCTAATAATAGATCCCCTCCTAGTGTGCTTTAAATGTAAGTAATGGGGACAACATCCACAATCCTGTGCAAAAAAGTATTCAATCAATTCTTCATTTACTTTATTTTACTTTATTAATTGATCTCGAACAGATCTATCATGGCACATTATCACAGCACATTAAAACCCTCTTTTTTATATTATCTTTGTTGCAGGGTGAGGTAGCCTGCAAACTGCTGAGGAAGAAATTATGTCTTACTGGGCATTTCTTATAAGGTGCCTGTACAAATGCAATATTACTTTCTTATGAAGAACTTATTAATGTTATGGGACATAGTGGAACTAATAGCTGGAGATCGCCAGAAGACAAGGACTGCCAACACTGTCACAAATCATGTTATAGCTTACATCAGCTCTGTATAGCACCATATCATAAATCCTGTTCTCCCATGCTGGAGAGCAATCTAATGGAGAAGCACGTTGATCAAAAGTAAACCCTCCCAAAACTTGTCTTGTACCTGCAGTACCTCCACCGTGCCTCCTCTTGCTACACAAACACCTGCAGCGTCAGAGAAGGAAGGATTTCATAAAGACTGTGTGCAGATACAGTCGCCCCCAACACAACATATCCCCCAGGCTTAGCATAAATCTGCTAATAACAGCCTGTGTCTGAAACGAGGTTTTCAGATTTTAAAGATTAAAGCTGGCAGTTTGCAGAGCACGCAATGCTGCTGTTTAAACAGGCTTCAGACGGGTCCAGCTAAGACTTATATGAGTGACTATCTCACCCGTAACACAGGTTATATCAGCTAACCTGTAACTGAGGAGGGAATTCATCTAATCATATAACCAGCAGCAAAACCTTTCTACATCTGACTCAAACAAACAAGGAATCTGTGCTGATCCTCTTAACAACTGACCAGGCAGAAACACGCCTCACTCATTAAAGTTGTGTTGGTAAACAGCTGATAATTCGTAAACATGTGACATGTGTATGTGAGACATGAATGATAATATCCCTCAATACAATACAGCAATAAATCTTTGCTATGATGACACACATCAACCTCAAACTTACTTCAGAAAGCAACACTGCTGAAATGATTAGTGGATTCATTGATTAGTTGACAGATTTTCATATAATCAATTAATCATTTTAGCCATTTATTAGGTAAAACTGTCAAAACATTTACTGGTTCCAGCTACTCAAATGTGAGAATTTGCTACTTTTCTCTGTTTTACATCGTTGTAAACTGAATATCTTCGTGTTTTTGGGCTGTTGGTCAAACAAAACAAGCCATTTGAAGACGTCACATTGAGCTCTGGCACATTGTGAAGGCCACTTTTGACTATTTTCTTACATTTTATTCACTAAACAACTTGAAAGAAAGTGAAAAAAACAAACTTGCACACTCGCTTACTAAAGGAAAATTTATGTATGATTTTTTCGACCATCATCAGATTGATAAAAGAAAAACAATAATATGCAGGTTAAACCTGCGGTCGGCAGAATATTTTTGGCATCATTGGGCAAAAATTCCATAATAACCTTTCAGCATATTGTAATTCAAGTGTTCTGAGAGATAACTAGACTTCTGCACCTCCTCATGGCTCTGTTTCCAGGCTTTAGAAAATCTAGCCCGTGACGGGAGAGTTTGGCCAATCACAGGTCATTTCAGAGAGAGAGCGTTCCTATTGGCTGTGCTCCGGCTAGTGGGCGGTGCTTGGTATTTCCTCAACTTTTCTCAACATGGCTGCCGGGTCACAAACTTTCTAGTTTGAAAAAAGTCAAATCTTTAAAAGGTGTTCTGACAAAACTGCACTATACCTGCCCAGCACCAAACCCCAGATGGACAAAATAGCAACTGGTGAACACAGTGAAGCATTTAGCTACTACAGTGCCAGATATTCATTTTTTCACACACAGTGAAATTGTTGAACTCGATTTAGAAAACATTCATTGTTGCCCAATTATCCTTGACAATAAAAAAATATCTTATTTTAATCCTCCAGCATTCCTCGCTCAATTACAGAAAAATTACAGATAATCAAGGTTTGGAGGTTAATAATTGAGCTGCCTACGGACCTTTATGTGTTAAAAAGACCGTAGTGCCGTAGTGTCACCTCCAGCTGACAGCTCTCCTCTCACACTGAATGGGACGTTGACGCAGAGAGAGATGGCGTAGGGAGATTGCGCTCTATTTATAGTAACGTTTGTGAATTGTGTGCCAATTTTGAGTCCATGCAGAGGAACATCAGGGACAGTTTTAAGGTGGATTTAATTGCTACGCTGAAGATTGAGCAGGACCTCAATTGTTTTCCAACCAATTTAAGAGGACAGTGAACTGCTGACTTTAAAACCCCAGATGGACAAAATTAGCAACTAGCTGGTGAACACGGTGACGCATTCAGCTACTAAAGTGCCAGATATTTCCGTCAAGAGTCGGTGGAGACCAAAACAGAGCTAAAAGGAGAGTGAACATTGGACTTCAAGTGGTCAGGTGGACACAAAATTGTTTGCTGAACTTGAATATGAAAGACACTGTCCCAAACAATAATAAAGCAGCTTCAAACTTACATTTTCCAGAAGTCTATTACACTTCAGACAAAAAACAAACACTGAATCTCCTAATGAAAAATACAAAGGCATTATTCACCCGGAGAAAAAGTAAACCAGGTGAAACAAAACCCACTCGGGCGAGGTAATGACAAGAAGGAGGGATGAGACGGGACACCACCCTCTGCGAGGCTACGGATCAAAAACAAGAGCTTTGACTCTCCTTCTGTTTGTTCTTTTGTTAACAGGTGATCAGTGTCTTGCCTGCAGCAGACCACTGTGTCTGCATCACCTCTGGCTCTGCTCGCCAATTGTTGCTTCAGCAATCTGAGCCCGGTGCCAAGATCAGCTTTAGGCAAATCTCGCTGTACTTGCTGGCTTTCACAGTCTTGTGCACCAACGTCTGCCACGGAAGTTTACGGATTAATCACAGCATTATGAGCTGAATAACACACGTACTGTTTGACTTAGTGAAAACTTGGCTTAACAACTGGCAACAGATGCTGAGTAAGGTGACGAATAAAGCAGGTGTTCAGGTCACCATAGAGACAACAGCGGGGAAACATGGAGGGAATGCAAACATGTTTACGGCGGCGGTGGGGAAAAGTGTTTGCCCAAGGGCCCAGAGACACAGCAGGCTTCATTAGAATACACTTTAATGCCTGCGAAACACTACTTACAGGCACGCGCAAAACACAACACAGGAGCCACTGAGCAATGCTCAGAAATCCCCAAAACAATATTTATCGAGACAAAATATTGTATTTGTGTTTTTATTTTAGCACAGAAAAGATGTGTCTGTTGTTGACACTTTTCTTAAATTCTTATTTTGGGCTCTTTGTTACACAGTTTATAGCTGAGAGATGTGGGTGGTAATGGGTGGGAGTGACATAAGACAAAGGCATGCAACCAATGTGCTTTAATTCTCTTCCTCTTTTCTTTCTTCTTTTGTTGCGTTTTTTTATTTTTTAACCGTTTTTCATTGAAGACTAAAATTGAATTTACAAGACAAGGACAGATTTTCAGGCAATAAAGACCACTCGAGTTGACCCAAGTTGGCAACTACTATTCAGCCCCTCTCCTGCTCCCACAGAAATAAATCAAGCCCCCCAACATCTTCCTCCTCTGGGATGACGTCAGAGAATTGAGTTTTCCGTGTTACTCTCAGCTTCCACAGCAACCGGGGGGTGACACCGCCCTCTCCCTTGACCTGACCCGGGGAGAAACCCTTCTTTTCCACAGGGGCATTGTTCCCAACACTTGAATGGATTGCCCACTAATTCATCTCAGCGTGTATAGTAGTGTACAAAAGCCGAGGAAGCCGGGGTCTGAGGTGCAGAGTTATAAAGCTATACATGGTGAACTAAAAGATCTGGGGTTGAGTTCTTCTGTTAGAACAACCACCACAACACTGAAATACTGCTTCTTACTACAGTAATCACTTTAACGTAGAATACACATGTCCATCAAATGTATAGGGCTGTGTTTTAACCTTTTGTGGCAGCAACCAAAATCCATTTGAAGCGCCATAGAGAATGAAAAACTGTATGAAACACTGGAAATTAGCATCAAATGTCTCATCATATCCGTACTTTTGTTTACTTATTTAGTCAGATAGTTCCTGAATTAAATCAAATTTTTGCCAATTTTAAAACTGTTTTATTCATGCAAAGTCCTTGTAGCTATGACTGGCTGTGAAAAGACATTTTAAAGTGCAAATTTGGCTACTTTTGTTAAATAAAACGAGGATTTTGTAGTTTGAAAACATGTAGCACTAATATTGGAACATTTAAAACTATATCCAACCCAAATAACAATATGCATGAATCATGCAAGGAGGTAAACTACTAAAACTTCACCAAAGCTTCAGTCATCTGCAAAAAAAGACTCCTAACTGAGTGGCAGCTAGAAATTGTTACCAAAACATAAAAAAAAAAAAACTATTACTCTAACCAATATACAACTACAGTGCCTATAAAAAGTATTCTGGTGTTGACATATTGTCTTTTTCTGTTATTTATCAGTGTAAAAAAAAACACATTAAATGTTTGATTCCATATTAGAACACAATAAAAAAAAAAAAAAATGACCTCCAAGGGGGGTTAAACTCTTTTTAACATTACAATGTGGTTGCTTGAATGAGATTTACACCTTTTAGGCACAAAATTCTTCATTTATTGTGTAATAATTTGCATTCTGGGCTCTCTAGCAACAAATTGATATAATCAAGTTCTTGACTCAAATCTTTTAAAATACTGAGAATAAGCAGCAATGTTTCCTTGGTGTTTATATTGCCAGCATCCAGCAGATTCAGGCCTCAAACTATACACTAAATCTTCATTATGATGTACATTTTGGACGTTAACTGCATTGCAGGACCTTCTGTTGTCACCTTAAAGGCTCAAATAGACAATTAAAACAGTCATAAGAAGGTTATCTGCTCTGCTTTGCTAACAAATGAAGGAGCAGTCTCCACTCTCAATGACTTAAGAGTTGCAGCAGGTCGTTGCATATCATCTCACACACACACTCAGCATGATGCGGCGGTACCGTCCTGCTCGACTTACCGGAGGGATGAGAGGGCTCTCCGGTGACACGTAACGAGGAGTTAGTGGTAGATACTTTTCAGAGGAGAAAATCTGTGTTTCAGGTTATGAGCCGGTCAGGTGAGCATGGTGCTGGTGTCCTAACGGAGCTGCAGCAGCACAGACTGTGCAGACACACTCACCACCAGCAGCAGCAGCAGGCGGTGTGTTTTGAGCGTCCTCGGACGTGATTGGTCCAGGTGGAGCAGGCGCGTTCACGTGTCCCCTACGCGCGCGCCACACTCAGCTTGTGACCACTGGTGCAATCACAAGGCTGCAACCAGTGGCAGAGATGGAGGGTTCATGTCATTAGTCATTTTAAGTTCAAATTTTAAAGGTCCCATATGATGCTCATTTTCAGGTTCATACTTGTATTTTGTGTTTCTACTAGAACATGTTTACATGCTGTAATGTTAAAAAAAAAACTTTATTTTCCTCATACTGTCTGCCTGAATATGCCTGTATTTACCCTCTGTCTGAAACGCTCTGTTTTAGTGCATTTCAATGGAATTGCAACAGAATTGCATTGCTAGTCAACAGTTTGGGTCCATGTTTACTTCCTGTCAGCTGATATTATTTACAAACACTTCAACAGGAAATAAACTGGGACACATTTAGAATGTTTACGTTTAAAACCGTGTAATGGTCTATATATTGTATATTTGTGACATCACAAATGGACAGAAATCCTAACGGCTTGTTTCAAACGCGCAATTTCTGAATACGGGCTGTGTGTATTTCTCCGTGTATTGAGCGTTTTGATAGTTTCAGAGTATTTATATATCACTTAAACATGCTTTATAATGTAAAAGACCTGAAAATATCACTTTTTACGATATGGGACCTTTAAGTACTCGCACTTTGTTAGTGAGTATTTCCACTTTATACAACTTTACACTTATACTCCACTTCTATTTCTACTGCACTATACTCATTTTTAACAGTCTCTTCTGCACTATATTCACAGGTGTTACCCATCACTATATTCAGTTTTAACAGTTTTCTTCATCTCCTTGTATTTTTATATCTGGTATATTTTTTTGTACTTTGCACTACTAACTTTTGTACTGCCTTTTTACTAACATGTTTTGCACTATGGAACTGTGATGCTGGAAACTTGAATTTCCCTCGGTTAAAAACAATGAACTACAAAAAACAGAACTTTTCTTTTCATTCACTCATTTGCACATTTAGGTCTTCAGAGCCTGAAAAATCGAGACAAACTTCAATTAGACGAGATGTTATATTACAATTCCTCAGTGCTACGAATCCTTCCAGTTTTTGCACAAATCACTGAACTACAAAACAATTACAAAATAATAATAATTATTATTATTATTATTAATCATAATTAATTGAATTGTTACTGAATGAAAATGCATTTCATAATAAAGCATTTCCATTTTAAAATGTTCTTACATTCATATGTTTAACTTGACATCTTAGAGCTGCAGTGCTCCATACGTTTCATTAGACTGCTGCTGTAAGTACGGTTAAAGGAAATTTATTTGCTTTGTCACATTTGATCATTTGACTGAAAATGTACCTCCAGATAAAACACATCACTGAGCCTGTGATGATTATCCTCGAGGCTTTTCTGTGGATTAACCAGATCCTGTCAGATGTATACCCGTGGGTGTGGTCGGGTTGTGATTATGAAAACCTAAAAGGGAAACCTAAAAGCACCTGGTCTTATGTAAACACAAGTCACATTTGAATCTATATGTCAACAGACTATAAACCTCTGCAGACTTTATGAAAAGGAACAAGAAAACAGGATGAATGCAGAAAAGGTTTACTTTAATTGTAATTTCTCATAGAGCATGTCATAAGCTTTTCTTGCCCCCTCAGTGATCACTTTTCTTTGCTTCATATTTCTTTGTTGGCCCCTGGTGGTGACTTCTCACACAAGCCGCTACTACAAACACCTCTATATGATAAAGAAAAGAAACTTTAATTTTTCCCAAAGAGGTTACATAACATTCAGAATCCTTTTCTTAACTCAACATTTGTTAATGTTTCATTATTACAAAGGTGGAGACCCACTAGCACATACAAGTACTAGCACATCATTCTGTAGGTCTTCAGGGAAAACGAAACAAAGCCAAATGACAGCATCGATCATCAACTACATACTCAAGGTAAAATAGAGAAAATTACAAATATATATATATATCCATCTATTTCAGGGAAACAATAGATTGTTGTACAAGATTCACACTCTCAAACCACTATGTGAGCCGTAGGAAAAGTACAAATCAACAAAGTGAGGACGTGACAGCTGGTTATCAGCGTACAATATGTCCTCTTTGAAAAATAGCCCAAAGAAAGAAACGGTTGGTCTTTCAAATTTACAAAAAGACAAAAGGTTTCTCAAGTTAATCGTATTTTGGTTTTCACCTTACATGTCATACAGTTCTTACAAGTTTTTTTGTAATTAGTCTCAAATGCATAAATGTGCATATGTGCAATATGGATAAATATCTTTGAGAACAGCAAGTCTTAAAATATATTTAGACTTTCTGAATGTTACTGATAATATCATATTTGTGTTGTATGGAGTGTTTTAACATGCACAGGCTCTAACTGTACCGTCCTCTGAGAGTGTAACGTATGCGTTTGGTCCATTCTCTTCCTTCCAGAGTTGGTCCCGAAAAAAAACTGTTAGTGAGAGCGCCCGTTTTCAACAACAAGACCAGATATCAAAGCGCGGAGGGGAAGAGAAGAACAAATTCAAGGCACATTTAGTCACATAAGGCTGGTCCTTCATTTTCTCTGGAATTTAAGAGAATCAACACTTTTACCCATTCAGTCATATGCCATGAATGTAGACAAAATAGGAAAATGCTAAAAAAGAGAGTGTAATATGGATTAAAAGTAGCATCCTGTCAGCATTATCATATCACAACATGCAAGATTTGTTGTGAACAGCCATCAATATGATTTTAACATAGCAATTTAAAGGAATAGTTTGACATTTTGGGAATGCTCTTATTTGTTGTCTTGCCGAGAGTTAGACGAGATAGATACAATTTTCATGTTAGTGCGTTGGAGGAACAGTTCAGTGTTTTGAAGTGGGGTTGTATGAGGTACTTATCCATAGTCAGTGTATTACCTACTGTAGATGACGGTGAGCACGCCCCTAGTTTGGAGAAACAGACAGAAGTTACCAAACGGAACCAAAGCAATGTACTGCTGTGGACGGGGCCGGCAGCAAAACATATTTTAGTCATCTAAAAGAAAGGCCCACCTAAAAAAATCAATATCAGATTAAGTGTGCACTATATTTAGAATATATTTGCCAGTTTACCTTGCAGTGAGACAGTCTATGTTTCCGACGGGGAACTGAAGCTGTTTTCTATGCTATCGCCAAAGCAACCAGACTCCATTGAAAAAACACTTGAGTAAAATTAAATATTTTTTTGGTAAAGGCTATCTGATGGCAAGGTAAAATGGCAAAAGTATTCTAAATATAGCATACACTTAATCTGATGTTGTTTTTTTTTTTTTTAGGTGGGCCTTTCTTTTAAGTGACTAAAATATGTTTTGGTGCCGGCCCCGTCCACAGCAGTACATTGCTTTGCTTCCATGTGGTAACTCCCGTCTGTTTCTCCAAACTGGGGGCGTGCCGACCGCCATTTACTGTAATTAATACACTGATTATGGATAAGTACCTCATACAACCCCACTTCAAAACACTCTATCCCTTTAAATATGAGGTTACAGCCTGCAACTGGTTAGCTTAGCTTTGCATAAAGACTGGAATCAGGAGCAGACACCTAGCCTGGCTCTGTCCTAAGGCACATAACCTCCTGTAAAACCTCAACTTGATTTTTTTACACTTTGGTTTTTGTATTAGTGAGGTTTAGAGGTGCTGATAGGCAGATTTATTTTACCCTTGGAGAGAGCCAGGCTAGCTGTTTCCCCTGTTTCCAGTCTTTATGCTAAGCTAAGCTAACTGGCTGTAGCTTTGCATTGATCAAACTCTCAGCAAGAAAGCAAAGAAGCGCATTTCCCAAAATGTCAAACTACCACATTAATCAGCTGGCCAGTTTGCATGCATGATTCAAAAATCTGAATGCCACTTTGCCGTGTTCATCACAACAGGTATAAAGTCAAATCATGAGAGAATTCACGTTCATGTCTCCTGATTAGACTTTTATAAAGTATTCATCTAAAACGGCAGTTGTTTTGATCCCATAGCTGCCCTTACAGAGCCAACATGTCCGCCGTGCCGTGCTGGGATACAACATTCATATGCTGGAATACAAAAGGCCATTTACAGTTTCCAGATGTGTTTACTGCAGCAACTCCTGTTCAACAGATTTGTCAAACAGTTTAAAAAGTGCTTCCTATGATTTCAAATAACTGCAAGATGAAAAGGTTGATTTAACAACAACAGTAAAAAGGATTGTAGTTTTTTTTTTTTTTTTTGTCATTTTGCGTATGGAGTTAAAAGATTTACAATTGTGAAAGTTTGAAAGGCATTGACAAGTAGAGTTGAAGGGAGGAGGAGGAGTTCCTGTAGGACTTCCTGTCAAACTGAGCCAATGTGGCTTCAGAGGGAGTGATTAGTGCTCTTCCAGCCAAGATGGACTGTCCCCACCTGGCATTTTCAACTTGATGTGGAACTGCTTGAGTGTCTGTTCCAGCTGCTGTTGGTTTCCAGCGTAGTACGCAGCTATGGCGTTGTGGAACAGGATGAGCTGGTTGTGCAATACCTTCACCTGTTTGGAAGCAGGAAAAAGGAAATAAAGACATGGTGAGCACACTTGAGCGTAACACCATTTTGTTGGTGCAGTTATGTGGAGCAGGACAAGCTTCTAGCCTGACCTTGTTCTCTTCCAGGAACTTCAGCTTGACGGAGACATCGTTTCGCATCCTCTCGTACTTCTCGCGGTGGATCTGGAACTGCTGCTGGGAGTTTTCGATCTTGGGCATGGTGGTGGCGTCACGTGGCCCCAGATTCAACTCCTCCAGATCTGTACGGTACGCGTCATACTCAACCCTAGAAGTGAGGTATCATTTAAACAGCATCAGAAAAAAGCAACATACCGATAAGTGTATACATTATGATGTGTAAAAACAAAAATCACTAGAGGTGCAAGAAATCAACACGAGACTAAAGCAATCCCTGCACACCACGTCCAATCTCTTATGTTTTAAGTATTAAAAGGTGCCATGCAGAGTATTTGCCCTCTAGCAGCGCTACGGAGCAGTACGGTGCCAATTTTGTTTGTCTTGGGAACACACAAAGACATACTGTACATGTGCAAGCAGGTGATGTGATAAACCTCCAGCCAGTGGTTTCACACTATTCTGCTGATCTACAGGTGGCAGTAATGCTCCAAAATATGCAGCAACTAAAGCAGAACATGTTTTATTAAGGAGAAAATGCATTCAATGCATTTATTAGACCTCAAGGTTACACTCTAATGCATTTTGGTGAGTAACACTGGATGGAAACATAACTTTTAAAAGTTTATAAGGAAACCCCGTAAGAGTCCTTTAATATGCATTCATACGTATCCTTACACAATTTTTGCAGTATTCATATAATGAGTGTGCATGTTAGCTTGTATTAGGAGTAAGGGGGCGCTCTTATTGTGAAGGAAAAGGAAGTTCTGTTATTGTTTTCACATGAAGCCTGTAGTAAACGCGTAAAATTCACTGAGGTTGCAGAAGACAACACAATCCACAAATTGTATTTATCATGAATAACACTTTTGACAGTGCTTGAAACTTAAATGTCTTTTTTGACCTGACGAAGGTAAAACATTTTTGATCTCACAAGAGGTCCGGCTAAGACTGAAACGTTTTCTCCAAATGGGTTTGGTTTGGTATGGTTTGGAGAATGTGCACAGGCACAATAAAACACACATGATCATGCATTACCTACCTGGCAAATTCATACTGTTTGATATTAATCAGGGTGTCTTCGATTGTTTTGTCCACGAGTGTGTTCACACTGCAGATGAAAAAGTTGATGGCACCCAGCAGCGTCTCTCCATTTTTGGACAAAAGCTTTTGGGTGTCAGCGTTGTAACCAAACTCCTCCTAAAGAAACAGAATCAATGAAAATTGAATTATCTCCCTGAAATTTGCTTATTTGGCACTGTTGTCCGCAGTGACTAAAGCAACTGCGGGTGCTGCCACCATTACACAGCTAATTTTGCAAGTACTGTACTGTTTATAATGCACTCATTTGAATAAAAATAGGCTGTACTAGGTGTTTGAGAAATGGAGCAATAAAGATAAATCCTGTAACACAATTAGAGGACTCAGAGGAAGTGGAAGAGAACTTAAACTTAAATTATGCATGACTCTTTACTGCCTTTTAAGCCATTAACTTGTGATGCTTCAAAACAATAAAAATAAACAGTAATCTCAAGGATCAGACCCACAAGTCAATACATATTCTGCATTATTTTATGACTCTTTGCTGGGATACTAAGTAAGGATGATAACATGCCTCTTCCTGTTTATTCTACCCAATCTGATTGATTACAATGCATCTATATATGGACTCACATGCAGTTCTGGTGACTTGAGGCTGAGGTCGGCGAAGGCGTCGCCCAGCTGCCTCTGTGTCGTCATGACCTGGGACAGCTGACTGGCCAGCGTCTGAGCCAGTTTGATGACATTCTGGTACTTTCTCTTGTTGTCGCGGAGGACTTCGATTTGAGCCTCCAGCTCCAGGTCCACGGTCCTCGAGCCCCGACCCAGCTTCTCTGACAGGATCTGCCTGGTGCACTGCACGGGACATTTTAAAATATCAAGAATATTAAAAATGACTGACTTTCTGCCAACATCCTAATAAACTGAGAGAAGATAAAGACTGAGACTGAGGCTGAGAGAAGAAGCAGGGTGAGGAGGGACATAAAAAGAAATCAAGGACGGAGAGGATTACTTTATATGTGTTGATGCTCCACTTTCTCACTAGGTCCAGTTTCTCCATGGCGGGGCTCTTTAAGTCATCCGAAAGGACCACTGCTCCGCTTTGTGGCTGTGCGTTCATCCCGCCTGGACAATTAAAAGTCATTCACTTAGTGGGTGATTAAGTTATTGGGTTTGCAGGCTATAGAGCTGCGGTGAAAATTAAGAGAGGTACAATTCAAGCGTTATAATCATCAGACAGTGTAATGAGATTGTCAAGTTAATCATTGACCAAATACTTAATTTAAGGCATTAGAGGACACTGATGACATCTATGATTATTTAAATCAAAATGAACATTAAAATATAATTAGTCATGACTTACCACTTTTAAAAACAGTCACAGTAAAAGTGATGAAAAGTGCTTTATTGTGATTTGGGTATAGAGGGGAAATACTGAAAGATATTGAACTGAGAAACTGACAAAATATAGTTAAAGGTCCTCAGAAAAGTAAAAAATATAGCTGATAACATCAATAAATAATATCATAAGTTAAATAACTAAAATTCAGTATAAAAAGAAATGTTTGCTCCCAGTTAAATATTATATTATTAAATTTACAAAAGTTTACACAGTGATGCTACAACACTATGCAGCATATAGATGATTACAATTACATGCACTGACTGAGACTAACTTTCTTCATAAACCTACAGCAGCGAGGTAGCTAACATTTACGACGGCATATTAGGGCCATTGTAGGTATAAAAAAAAAAAATAGAATTACAGAGCCGGAGGAGAGGGGTAATATTCAGAGAAAAAACTGATAAAAAAATGATATTCTCTGAGATTACAAAGTCATACATTTATGTAAAAAAAAAACGTGCAAAACTGTGGTACTGCGCTTGCTGCTGTCTGTATTTCTCCAAAGCTCCTAATGGTAAGGATGGTCTCTGAGCGAGGCAAAGGTCCTGAAAGATACATATACATGTTTTCTGTTCTTTCTGTGAATATATTTTATGGATGGATGGATGTCCGTAGAGTCCGCTGCAATATATTTTGACTCAGCGGCTCACGTTACCGCAGTATTTAACGCTGGCTTCTGTGGTGTGATGAGGTTGATCCAACCTTGCAAAATAAAGTGATGTGGTTCCTTCAAAAAAAAAAAAAAAAATCTTTTAAAACTACTATTTTTCTCGTAAATGTACAACTTTTCTCTCAGAATTTCTGAGTTTGTTCTTGTTTTTTTCTCTGAATATTACCCCCAGCTCTGTAAAAAAAAAATATATATTTTATTTTTTATTTACCTACAATGGCCCTAATACACCGACATAAACATTAGCTGAAAAGGCTGGTGGTCAATGTGTTTAACTACCTGTGTTTTCAGTTAATTTTTTTTTTCCACCAACTGAATGGAGCTTAAAGGCAAAGTCTAAAATGTACATTTCTTTTTATACTTCATTTTAATTATTTTGCTAAAAATGGTTTATTGATGTGTCCAGTTATATATTTGACTTGTCTGACAACCTTTTAGTGCGTTTTGTCAGTTTCGGGGCTCCCCAGAGAGACTATGGGAGACTATAGGTGCCAACTTTTGCAAGGACAAAGGTTGCAAGCAGGAAAACCCACTGAGATTAAATGTGAGAGCAGATTTCTTCCCAAGCCAGGCAAATGCTTTAGGCATCAAGAGGTTAGATCAGATCCAGAAACCTTGAGATCTAGATCTTGTGACTCTAAGGGGTGTGTAAACGTACATTATTAGCCACTGCAAAGCATTAAAACTACTTCAGTTAGCCCAGACTTATGTCAAGACAAAGTTTGGAGAGCCAACAAACAAGACAGGAGAAGAAGAAAGGTTTGATTCGGAATGGAGTGTAGCCTGTGTGATCAAGAAGCAGGTAAGAAACTGATGAAAACCAAGAAAAGGTACAACAGTACTGCGGTTAATTCAGTGCGCAAATGGTGACGATTCAGTGTCATCTGATTCATACTCAATCGCTACTGGTACCTTGCTCAACCTGACTATCGCTGAAAGAGCGCGCCAGGCGGCTTGCGACAGCTGAGCTGGGAGCTACAGGTGATGGAGATGAAGGCAGGCTTGCTGACCCTGGGAGATATTCACAGTTAGGATTCATTAGTACGTCACCATCCAGGCTGCACAAGTGTAAGAGGGAATTTCTAATTGATGTTGATTTCCTGTGTGCGTTTCTCTTATCACGGTGGCTCTCTCCATGTTGCAGGATGAATGTGGTAATGAACAAAAGCCTACCTCAACCAGTGTAAACAACATGGAAAATATCCATGGCAACATTGCGGTGAACGGGCTACAGCAGCTCACCACTCTATGGGGAGACTTTTATTTGCATTTGTAACAAGGGCATGATGATGAAAAGGAAAGGAGGGTTACAGCCTGGAGATCAGAGGAAACTCATTAAATTCAATTGGATGTCCACCTTTACAAATTCAAATGTCTGCCTTTCAAATTTCACTAAGATTAAAACCCCAAAGTGGAGCACTGTGAATACACGGAGAGAAAGGCGGTTTGTAAACACAGAATGCTGCAAAGCAATCAAATACTGTAAAAAAGGCCTGATATGTTTCTGATTGAGCGAGGAAACGGTACATAAACCAAACAAGGAGCGCGCTGCGCGTCAGTAGGAATGTGTTTTACCTGTGAATGGTCCTGATTCAATGATGCCTTCTGTTGTTGAAGCAAAGTTGCTGGAGGTGACACAGGACTCTGAAAGGTTTAGGGCCCCGGGGACACTGGGGTAAGAGTCCTGTAGAAAAAAATTCAAACAGGGTTCATATTAACAGGTTTAGTGGTTCCTAGCAGACAAGAAGCAAAGACAGTGAACTTTCTGTACTTCCCATGTGTGTGTTTGACATTTAGGGTTCACCAAAACTTCAAAATCCACTGACAAAAAAGTAAAATACCATCATTTACTAAATGAACATCATGCTGTATTGAAGAAGACTTGAAACTAGCGATTGAGACCATAAACTCATGTTTACAATGTTTACTGAGGTAATAAACTAAGTGAGAAGTAGGCTCATTTTCTCATAGACTTCTATACAATCAGACTTCTTTTTGCAACCCGAGGAGTCGCCCCCTGCTAGCTATTAGAAAGAATGCAAGTTTAAGGCACTTCTGCATTGGCTTCATTTTTCAGACCTGGAGGTTGCCTCCTGGATTGTACAGAAGCAAACATTTTGCAACATTTATGTTACTCTAATGATTGAAAGTTAACCCAAAAGTAGCGAACAGCAGCTTTGTGGTGCAGTCGATAAACCTGTGTGTGCATTTACATTCAATGCCTGATTTAACATTTAGAATCTGCACACATTCTTGTGGCTGAGGCGTCCTGCCTGCCACAGACTGTCAGAAACAGCAGGCCATCTGGAAGCACTGCCGGCTCACAGCCAGATGGATGAGAAGGAGAGGGCACCCGGAGGTCTACATCAGACTTACTTTGGAGGAAGGATTTGACCTTCACTGTCAGAGAATGTCCCTGCTACACAGAATGAAACCTATTTTGAAGCGCTGCAACGATTTGTTGAAACGATTTGACAAAATCGGTCAACAAAAATTAACGACAACTATTTTGTTAATCGGTTAATTGTTTTAGTCTATTTTCAAACACAGATGCTGAACATTTGCTCGTTCCAGCTTCTCACATGTGAAGATTTTATGCTTTTCTTCTCCATAGACGATAGTATACTGAATATCTTTCTGTTTTGGACTGTTGGTCAAAATAAAACAAGCAATTTAAAAAAACATTTTTCACTGTTTTCTTTATATTTATTAGACACAAATTAAATGGATTAATTGAGATGATAATGATTAAGTGATGAAGAAAATAATTGTTGTTTGCAGTCCTACTATTTAGCATACATTGCCAAAGACATAAATGTTGCATATTTGTTTGCACATTGTTCATTTTCATCCAGGAGTAGAGTTTTCAATGTTTCATGTTGAGCCAATTTAATGACAGACATTGTACTTGATGCATCAATGAAAGACACAGACATCATAACAAGGGGTAGAGTTGTTGTTAAATACACCGTCTTTAAACCGAAGACCTGAGCTACGTCCAAAATACTATGCACTACATACACAATATGTCTACTATCGTTCAACATACTTTTGTGTGGATAAACAGTAGTATGTATCTAAGCAGTAATTTACGTTGTCACTTCCTGGTTGGAGACACGTAACTATGGTAACCCGTGCCAACCACATGTGACCAAAACGACGGTTTGTGAGAATCAAAGTCTGAACTAATCTAAAATATATATTACGCCTAGTAAAGTGAAATTTTATACTTACAGTTAAATTGAAGCAATATTGAAGTTACAGAGTTGTTCGTCACGTCTGTTATGAATGTTGTCGTCACTACTGCATTGCATTGTGGGATATTTATACCTGCGCAGTGTACAGCGATGCATACTGTAATATCTCATCAAAAATAGTATGCAATTTATGTACTATTAGTTTCATACTAAGGTTTCGGACATACTAAAATATCTCACATACTGTTTTAGCGTACTAAATAGCATGTCAGTATGTTAATTTCGGACGCAACCCTATTCAAGGTTTTGTTTGGGAAGCCAGTGGACTCGCATTGTCTGATACAACTATATAGTTTTGAGAGATGCTGTTCTCAAAACAAAGCCCTTACCCTCTGGAATACGGTCTCAGGGCTCTGATCCAGGTCTCCATTGCTGGTGACAGGGATCTCAGCGGCTGAGCTTCTATGGGACTCCTCAGTCATTGTGCTTTCCTGTAGTGAGCAGGGTGAAAGGAAGCAGGTTAATTCTTTAAAGCTTTCCTTAACAACATCAAAGAGAGAGAAAGCTCCATTAAGAAAAGAGGACCACGAGAGGGACACAATAGTCATGGGCTGCCATCTTGTGGACACAGCCTGGGTCAGGATTCAATACTAACTGATAATAATAGTTGTTATGTGGATATCATATATAGTGATGCTGTAATATATAGGGTGAACATATACATTGCTGATAACAACTTGTAAACATTAGAATACCTTCAACATATTATAATAAATACTGTAGAGATAAAAACTGACACTGATTTCACCCAAACTGTCCCACCCCAGAAAATGTTTGCAATAATTATGCCTGTATTTTGGTCAATCCGCCCTCTTTTAACGATTTCTTTCATCAGTTTCCAGGATGGGATGGAACTCAGTGAGCTATGTCAGTTGTGTTGCAGCATTTACTGGGAGAGCTCAAGTTCTTGTGCAACAGTTTTCAACACTCCCCTATTTTACAACATCGTTTCTGTTTAATTACTACACACAGCAGGATGGAATACGTTACCAAGAGCATTACACCACCTTCACCCTTTACATGAATACATTATGGGATTGGTGGAGTATTGTATTGTCATCTTATATTATGCGTCATAAAGTGCATAATGCCTCCACCCATGCAAAAAAGGGGAATCTCTAACATCTGCTGTTCTCTGTAGCAATGCTTTGGGCCGACATTATCTGGTTTCTCGTTGCCACGTTCATGTCAGCTTTTCCTAGCATACACAAGGCTTCATGCTTTACGCCGACATCAATTATATCAGACCACATTAAACCCTGTGTGTCATGTTTTATATAACTGGTCATTTCGTGGTCTAACCCGGAAAGTCCCGTGATGCAGGAACACGCATGGAACAAAATTCTCCTTGCCCTTGAATATAATTAACAATCGCGAGGAAAGACCTGTTATAATCTTTATGAAAATGCAGAAATCACGGCCCTTCTTAATTGTACCTGTGGATTAAAATGACACAGTGACACGTTGGTTTGCTCAGCTGGACATTTACATGTTGGCTCGTAGCAAGCCACGGGGTGGAGACCACAGTTTTGTTTAGCCTACAATAAACGGTCTGTCTGTAGTTGCAGGCTGGACATACAATTGTGTTATTTTTAGGACAATTTGGGGCCTAATCACTGTGGACTTAGGAACTAGGACACTGACCGTACCACTATAAAAGCTTTACAGGCGACGAGAGCTCTGTGAGGTCAGACAGAGCAAAGCTGGTTAATGTGGATTAGTGACACGCCTGGCAAAGATGGTAACACCAAAACAATGCGTTATAAATCAATAAATCAGAATTTGAATCTTTGAACAAGAACCTTCAACTATAGGTGGACCTTGACCAGTGTCTTAAATAATGCAAATAGCTACCAGATCACCAGGTAACGAGATCTGGGTCCCGTCTAAACTGACCGTCTGGTTTCACTGTGTGAGCAAAAAGGGAGTTAAATCATGGACTGCATGTTTGGTTTAAATTTGTTTTTCTAAATTATGTCTTTACTGACATCCAGGTTCAATTCCCTCCAGTGCTGAATTAATATATTTTGATCCTAGTTCATACTATGACTATAAATAAAAGAATGCTAGTTAGGGCTGGGCGATATGGCCAAAATCTTCTATCATGATAGAGGTCATTTCATATCTGGATAATGATATATATCATGAAATAGCATGTTTTCTGGTAATTTAATGAATAAATAAATAGTCTATATGAAATAACCACATAGTAAAGTCTATGTTTGTATACTCCTGTATGAATTAAATACTTGACACATGAAAAGTACTGAGTATTTTCTCATTAAATTAAGAACTTAAGTGCAAAATGAACATAACAGTTTCCAGTAAAAAATGATGGAGAAAAACAAATTCAGAGTAATCAGATTAAAACAACAGTTTGATTTAACTTTGATCAGATTTTCAGAGAAATTTGAGTTAGGATATGCTTGTTAATTTAGACGACACAATTGTATATCATGATGTCTCAATTTATGATTTCATCACGATACGATTCCATTGAAAGATGATAAATTATCATACCGAATTATCACCCAGCCCTAATGCTAGTACACTTAAACTAAGGGGAGACACACACACACACAGAAAAGGTATATTTAAATGTGAGGTATGCTCCTTCTAAAATAAAGTACTATATGACTAGTGCCAAGCCTGTAAGGGGATTTAGTGAGCTCAGACAGTCCCATTGATAGAATACTAAAAAAAGATCAAATACACAAATTAATCAGACGATACAGTAGGCTATAAATAACCTGATAGCTTCTTCAAAACTAGTGTAGCTGAAGTCTTAATTAAGACCCTAAAAAGGTGGGTCATCTATTGCAAATACATCAAGATGTAATGTTTTCCATCACAACGTGTCATCTGATACTGTACGAGTGTGTTTATAAAGGGTTAAAAACAGGTCTCGGAGAGGAAACGCTTTATGTAAAGAAGCTGCGTCGTGTTAGGATGTGTGACTCTCCGGAAATTAAACCATCTTTTTATGTAAAGCCAGAACCAAAGATGTCAGATATGCTCAACCAGAATAAACATATTAAAAAAGACCAAAGTGAAGATTTCATGTGGGCATGTGTGACAAAAGCTCCGTCATGTGACAGACACATAAATACTTAAAGGCCATATGACGCCCGCTTGCAGGCAGATCAGTGCAGACATGCACCAGTAGGCTTGACTAGCAACCTACTGCAGATAAGACTCCTGCCTGATAATCTGCTCTGACATCAAGTTCAGACAGGTTGTCTGGTAGAGGCACATCATGCATTTCAAAAACTGGTTATAAATCAAGACCGATGGTAACAAAATTTGCTGACGAGCACTCTTTTTTTAAAATTTGATTTAGCTGCAGTTGTTGCAGAACTCTCCATGTATCTTGATTCAAGATTGTTTTTATATTACAAAACCTAATGGGACTGATTCAGCCAGGGACGATCAGGAGTCTCAGAGCCAAAATGATCCAACCCAACATCTGCAAAACATTCTGCAAGGACGCTTTCTAACAGTGTCAGTCAGCCTACTGGAGCCCTGACACGCAGCTGCAAATTAATCAAGCAGATGAAAAAGCAAGGTATGGCAAGTCTCAGTGTGCTGTTCCCTACAGTTCAGTATCCTGGATACAAGCTAACATGACATGGGAGGAAGGGATAACAACAATAAACTCATTGTCCAATTAGCTGCGTCAGCTGGAGAGGAAAGAATCATGGCTCTGACACAACCGTGTTGCACAATGCCGGGTTTAAGCTGCAGAAAGGATGGAAAAATCTTAAAAGTAAAAACCTGAAATTATAGGTTACAACTGCGATGCATTTAGGGTCACTAAATGAAGACGGTTTTTAAATTCTTGCTATGCGACGTGTAATAGTGGCACTACGCCCGTAACGGAGCGTGAATCAACAGCCCTGAAGAGTCACACATTCCAGCGACACAAGAAATGTGTTGGAACTGCCTGAGAATGTGCAGTCAGGAGGAATCCAAATCTGTTGCACTTACCCAGCCATGTGACTGACAGCATGTAGGATTCAAGAACTCTATGTACACCCAACTCACAAACAGGGAAACATTTTGAGGAAATGTGATCATTTTCACATCGTGTGCACGTTCACTTGCACACGCAGAGTTAAAACAAAAGACGGTAAAAACATAGAGAATACTTACTGACGTTATAATAATATGCATATGGATTGGATGGTAATAAACAGCAAAGACAAATCCATCTCAACAATCACTTTGAGATAAGCCAGCATTAAAACAAAGCAGAGGAAATGTATGAAGCCTTGATCATCATCCCAAACGCATCAGGCACCTCACAGAGCAACACACGAGTAAAAGAAAGAAAGCCACCAACTGTCTGCAACCATCACCACAGAGCAACAGCTACACCAGCTATATGTTTCTAACACCTCCAGCAAAGCAGAAGTCTGAATCACATCTACCACTATCTGTCTAACACAATCTCTTTACAGCTATAACTCAGGTTCATGTTGTTGATTATATCAGATAAAGCTTCACAACTAAAAAATAAATTGATTTTATAGGAAAGAGACCGCCACCATCAAAGCAAGTAAAGATCGAAACATGAACAAGAGCACAGTAAGGAAGTGCTAGAAGAGGTTGAGTGTCCAAAGAGAAGGTAAATAATATCACCTTTGTTTCAGTGTGAGAATCTCCACTTTCCTCTGGCGTTTCAGCGGTTTCAATATGATGATTTGTCTCGTGTCCCCCATTCTCTACACTGTCAGACACATGTGCAGCGTCACCGTCACTGCACGTCACTACGCTCTCTCTTTGAATGCCCTCATCCTCCTCCTGAACAGCCTTGTCACTGTTTTCTGCATTTTCTTCAGCGCTGTCAATATCAATGTCGTACAGCACATCATCTATGTCTTCTCCTCCCCTGCTGTCGTCTACACTCTCCTCTTTCTCATCCTCACTCAAACTCGCTTCCGCCTTGTTGACAACCCCCTCACAATCCATCTGAGAGTCCTCGGCTGAGGTCTTCCCCGATTCAGCCTCAAGACTAACTTCAGACATACCTGGAAACAGACAGATAGAAGGGTATAAATGGGTCCTATCAAGCTAAAGCTGACAGCTTATAGTGCACTAATACAGTACAATAAAGGAGTGCAATACAAACGTACTCCCAGTTTGTGCCTGTTTATGTGAATGTATTATTACATTCAAGTCACAGAGCTAAGCACGCATTTTTCTGAAAGATAAATCTCTGACAATATTTGAAAAACCCAGAAGGTTGTTTAATAACGGTACTGTTTAGAAGGTATTACCAGAAACCTCAAAGACTTTTCTAAGGATCTAGATGAAAAAAATATTCTGATGTTACACCAAAATCTGTGACCGTAGAGAGCCAGCAACACATAAGGTCACCATTTCTGACGGCTGTCGTCAGAAAATGCGACCCCACAGTACCTATCTGCATCTTCAAATTAAAAATATTAAAATACATTTATGTTTTTTAACAATTTAGTCTTGTGTGTTTTCTGTCAGATATTTGCCTCATTTATTATACAGGTACAGTGGGGTCACATTTTCTGACAACAGCCATGAGAAATGGTGACCTCCTGTGTTGCTGGCTCTCTGCGGTCACAGATTTCGGTGTAACACCGGCACTGCTTGATATTTTTTTGACATATCTCTTTGCTCATTTTGAACAACACAAGAAAAAAATATGAATTAATCATTGTGAATGAAACTTTGTAGGATAGATTGTTTTTCCCCAAGTTGGACATTTGTTTCCACACGGTGTGCATTGCCTTTAAAACATAGATGCATCCATACAGCACAACACACCCACATCAAATATCCATACAAAACAAATAGATCATTTTGTCTCATGTCCTACAAATCAAGCAAAGAGAACAGTCATTTATTTTCTACTAGTTTGTGCTTTACAAATACACTGTAAACTGTTCTGTTAGCTTCATCTGGTGATCTCATGCTTTTTCTCAATAAGACATACAAACAGTTGCTAATGCCTCATAAATTGTCTCCAGATTTTGCGGTCCGGTTGTGTTCATCAACTATGAAAAACAGTTTACTAGTTTGTAAAAAGTAAATTGCAAAGAAGTACACAAACTTGCAGCCAATTTTCTTTACACTAATATATATATATATATATATGAACTCTTCTATATATATATATATCAATATATCAGTCACTTGAAACATTAGACCACCATTGCCTTTGGGGATACAGATGATCAGGTGTGCTGCCAAGGCAATGTTAAGGTGTGCATTTACAGGTTTTCAGCTCCCTGCATGACAATATGAACCATTTATATCAATGATTACTGAGTTAGGTTTGCTACTTTTCATGACAAAACGACGTGGATGCTCGTATTTGTACAGATGACAGTCAAACCTCACAGCTGCTGTCACAATGTTTGCTCTGTGTCTCTCTGTAACACCGGAACTGACAAATGGCTCTCACACGTTTTGGACAATCTACCTGTTGCAGCATAGTCACGTGACTAGTGTCCAAAAGTGATAAAATACTTATAAATGCAACTAACGACACGTCATATAAGGAAACGTCATTGTTACATTGCATGATTAAAAGGTTATTTTGTAAAGCAAGCAGTCAACAAACCCTGTTTTACCTCCTCAGTGCGTTAGCTTACAGCTGTCCTCTAATGTCGTGTTTGCTAACGTTAACCTATCTAAAACAGCAGATAACGACTTTAATAAAAGCACTTTAAATGCTCCTTATCTTACTATTTCGCCAATATATGCAACTCAACGCAATCAGAGAAAGGCGATGCTGTAAACTTGAGTGAACATTACCTGTGTGCTGTCGTGGCTAACTGTGTAGTTAGCTGTGAAGTGTTAGCTGCTGTTGGTTCCCTTGGTGTCTCCGTGGTAACGCACTGGACCGTCTGTTAGAGAGGCAGTGTTGCTAATGGAAACGTTGCATAGGTTATATACTATAAATCTATCATCTGATGGTTCCTCGACTCTTCTTTAAGCACACTACACTTGCTGTTTGTTTGAACCCCGGAAAGACTGATCCACTGTGTGTGGGCCCTCTGCTGTCATCATCAGAAGAAGAAGCAGACCACATCATCATCTGCTGCCTGAGCTCTCCCTCTGCTGCTCACAGAGGAGCTGTACACTTTGTGTCCATTATACTGATGGGAGTTCCGGCTCTTCTTAGTGAGCCGGATCATTTGGCTCAGCTCACCAAGAAGAGTCGGCTCTTTCGGCTCCCAAATTGTTCTTCGTTTTACCACTTCTGCCTTTTTATAGTTCAGCCAAATTTAGTGCTGTTTTGATTTTTGATTAGTATGTTTCCGCATATATCACTTAAAGGGACTGTTTGTAACTTTTTAAGCTAATAAATGTATATGTATCGCATATGCGCGCTCGCGTGTGGCCGGAGTCACTGCTCCTCTGCCTGCTTGCCTTCACTCACACAGCGCACGTTCTCGCTGTCTCGCTCCACCTCTAGACGAGCATCCGCTCACACTACACACTGCAGAAGAGTTAGTTTAGCTCCGACAATACCTAGTGGACGTTTGTGCAGAAATAACTGCTGCAGCTCCTCCAGACCAACAGAGGTTTCCCGTGTCTTGTGAAGTGACGGGGCTCCAGCCGACACTAAGATCAGCACTGATTCATGGAGCGACCTTCGTCTGGTCAGCTAACATTACTGCCAAGCAGCTGAAATATAGAGTGATATTGTGCTTTTAGCTGATGTGTGTCGCCTCACTGTTTTTAGCGATGCTCGTTCAGGTATATTTAGAGCGAGCAAGCGCGAGCTCGACGCTGACTTTCGTTGATTTCACGGCCACAGGTGTCGCTGTTAATAAGCAATTCTGAAAGTTACAAACAGTCCCTTTAAAGGGACTGTTTGTAACTTTTTAAGCTAATAAATGTATATGTATTGCATATGCACGCTCGCGTGTGGCCGGAGTCACTGCTCCTCTGCCTGCTTGCCTTCACTCACACAGCGCACGTTCTCGCTGTCTCGCTCCACCTCTAGACGAGCATCCGTGCACACTACACACTGCAGAAGAGTTAGTTTAGCTCTGAGAATATCTAGTGAATGTACAGTGGACGTTTGTGCAGAAATAACTGCTGCAGCTCCTCCAGACCAACAGAGGTTTCCCGTGTCTTGTGAAGTGACGGGGCTCCGCAGTGAGAGACATTGTCGTCTCCGACCGGGTGCTGGTGTCTCCCTGCGGGCGCAGTCAGGAGGCAATAACGTTTCTCTTCCTGCTTCAGCCAACACTAGGATAAGCACTGATTCATGGAGCGACCTTCGTCTGGTCAGCTAACATTACTTCCAAGCAGGTGAAATATAGAGTGATATTGTGGTTTTAGTTAACGTGTGTCGCCGCACTGTTTTGAGCGATGCTCGTTCATGTCCGTTTAGAGCGAGCAAGCGCGAGCCCGACCCTGACTTTTGTTGACTTAATGGCCACAGGTGTTGCTGTTAATAAGCATTTCTGAAATTTACAAATAGTCCCTTTAAATTATTCAATATAATTATACTAAATGGACTTGCATTTATATAGCGCTTTTCTAGTCTTCTGACCACTCAAAGCGCTTTACACTTCATGTCAGCATTCACCCATTCACACATACATTCATACACTGATGGCAGAGGCTGCTAAGGTGCCAACTTTGCCCATCAGGATCTAATCTAAATACTCATTCACACACCGATGGCTATGCCTTCGGTAGCAATTTGGGGTTAAGTGTCTTGCTCAAGGACACATCGACATGTGACCCAGAGCAGCCGGGGATCGAACCACCAACCTTCCGATTGGTGGACAACCTGCTCTACCCTCTGAGCCACAGCCGCCCAAAACCTTATAATTTCCAGCATACCATAATTTTACATGCTGCTTAATTTCCGACTGTCACTCATCAAAATGTTGTGTTAATGACGTCTGTGCGTGCGTTGTGGTGCGTCTGAGGTGCAGAGCGTGCCCTGCGATGCGGTGCGTGGGGGGGATGCGTGCGTTGCGGTGCGTTGTGGTGCGGTGCGTTGCGGTGCGTGCGTTGCGATGCGTGCGTTGCGATGCGTGCGTTGCGATGCGATGCGTGCGTTGCGATGCGGTACATGCGGTGCGATGCGTGCGGTGTGTGCGGTGTTCGAATAGCAGAGAATATGAGTGACAGTCGGAAACAAAGCAGCATGTAAAATTATGGTATTCTGGAAATTATAAGGTTTAGTATAATTATATACCGTTTGGGAGCCGAAAGAGCTGACTCTTCTTGGTGAGTGAGCCGACTCTTCTTGGTGAGTGAGCTGAGCCAAATGATCCGGCTCCCTAAAAAGACCCTGAATACCCATCACTATGCGATATCACACAACAAAACTCCATTTCCCAGCAGCCCCCGCGGCTCGTTGGACGCACAGTTGCGTTGCAACGCAAGCCGAACAGCCTGGCTGAGGCAGTCCAGCAGCTAGAGGCCATATTGGAATCTATGAAGTCGGCTCTCACTTTGATGCAACTGAGTGTCTGTCTCTAAAAACCCGGATTTATAACACCCGAGTGACTGCAACCCAGGCATTTATCCACTTGAGACATCTTGCCAAGTCTGGGACGGGCAAGTTGTCTCGCTGTCTTGTTGTGGTGTGGATAGATAATGAGTCCAACCGATGCTAAGCGAGGGGCTAAACGCAGGAAGAACAAGCGGGGCGGTGGCAGCAGCAGCAGTAGCGCTGTCTGCAGCAGCAGCGGTGGCAAGGCCGGGGTCGCCTCGGCCCTCGGCTGTACCGGGACAGCAGCAACACCTGCCTCTGTCGTCAGCTTCCTAACACCTGGCACTACTACTACGGGAAGCATCGGCTCCATCACGGGCATAAACGGAGAGGTGAGAGACTCACTCAGTGGTGGATGTCAGAGAAACAGAAAGACTGACTGGCAGCAACGACACACATCTGATTCAGGCCTATAGCTAACTCACTAAACCTATGCGTAGCTGGAAATCAACTGGCTTAATCACCACTAACTTGTTATACTTTGTGGGATACTTATATATAAGTGGTATAGCTGTGTAGTTAAACATGGCTTTGTTATATATTGTAATAAACAGATAAAGATAAACATTAGGCTACTTGTGCCAAACGCTGTGTGACTACTACCATCGTTAGCATCAAGTAGCTGAATCCACAACAACTAATACACCATTGTTTTTTAGCTATTAAAGCCCAGGTAGGAGGAGATTACACTGGGAAAAACCTAGATTTATTTATAGTTTTTAAAACAGTGTGATCATAGGCTGGTTATTACACAGATAAACATGAATGCTAGCTGATGCTAACAGTGAGGAGTACCAACACCAACAACTTCAACCTCGTCGGGCCTCGATTTGTTTTTTACAAAGCTGACCTTCCACTTTTTTTTGCTTATTTAAAGGATTTAACTTGGTTATATTTGTCAGATAATAAGCTAATTTACTAACTTCAGTTATCCAAGGTGGCTTTGTTATACAGCATTAGCACACAAGTTAAAACAATAACTAGACATTGATGCCATAAGATGTCAAGCTAACCTCAGTTTCTTTTTAACAGACCCATGTTTTTAAGATGTTCTGCATGGCAATCAAACATGTCTTTTCTGTTTTTATGTGTGTATATATGCATATTATGTATTGTGGAACTATAAGGGTAAACAAAGCCTTTCATTTAGCAAATGTGTTTATGATACATGCACAAACAGCCTGCCTCCTAACAAGTAAATAACCTCCCTCCTTGGATGCTGTGACCTCTCCATCCCAAACAAATGTTGCACATCATGAGAGTTAATTCCTATATTCTTCATAAGAAAATAATACATTGTCTAAGAATTGGATAAATTATGATCACAGGTTGTTTTTCTACTTCTATTGATATTCAGAAGTTTGTCTAATAAGGCATTAATTTGCTATCTGTCATATTAAGTAGTGTGTTACAATTATTTTTTTGTTCAAATTATCTGTTATGAATGTCAATCAGTCATTCAATTTTACGCAAATTGCCAAAAGAGCAAGCTAATCCTAAACTAGATACTACTAGGTGCAAGTGTGGGAAAATATTTAAGTGTCAGTTCTAGACATGTTATGTTTATATAGTTGTCTACCTGTCTAGCCTGGACAGGCCTGACTGTTTTGCTGAACAGCTTTCTGCCTTGAATGTGCACCACACACACACACACACAGCTTGAAACTCAGAAAATACAGATCTCTACTTCACCTCACCATGTAAGGATTTGATGTAAACATTGAGTTGTTTGTATCCCTCAGGTAAGCAACAGTGTTACACCACAGTTTACGGAAGGACCAGTGAATGCTGACTTCTCCGGGGTCCTTCAGGTAAATTTACATCAGGCGTTTCAGAAGTTCATCTAAGGCCACTGTACGAGTTTTCTTACAAAGGGATGTCTTGTTGATGCCAGAACTTCAGGCACACTACAAGTGAAAGCACGCTACAAGATGGCTTAATTTGGTCTTTATTTTATTGCCTTTACTCATAAATATTTAAAACATTCAGTGTCCACTCCGGAGGGACACAACTGTCACAAACATCAAGCATATTCAATTATGATGGGCATCAAACACAATTGTGCGCTCTGCAACAGCACGACCTCAAGATTGTCCAACATCTCTATTCAGACTACATATCTGGAACGTGTTTGGAGCCAGTCTCATCGTATTGTGACTGCCCACCGTAAGCAATCAATTACAACAGTAATTTCAGTCTCTTTTCGTTTTTTTTAAACAGCAGTGTTATTGTGCTGATAACTGTTTTTAGCCACATTTAAAGTGACTGTGAAAATTTGGTCGAAACCAAACTTCATATCGTCCTGTTGCAAAGGTCTTGGACAGTAAAGTTAATATCTACAAACATAGAAACCAGCTAAACTGAAAATCACAGCATCAGGACAACCGATGATGACATTACATCCAAATGAGTGTTATTAGAGTGTAGTTGAACTGAGCCCATAACCCAGTAAACTCTCTGTAGATCTTGTCAAAAAGCCAAATTGTTCTTCCCAAATTAAATCAGTCTGATTGACAGTGCTTACAAAGTACTTAAATGTGCATTACTGAACATGTTCAAATATGTTGTCCTGCTTACTTGCGTGCGTCATAGTAGGTAATTAATAGGGCTGTAACACTGTGATTTGTGTGTATTGTTCCAAACAAGACATTTTATTCAGCACACACAGCGAATCAAATAATCCACCTCATGCTTGTTCAAAATATGCCAAGTGGCTGGTGACCTGCGCTACCTTATGTTTTTGTTATGTTGTAAACTCTGCTTATGTTATGCTGACAAGAAACTTCTCCATATCAGGCAAAAAAAAAAAGTCTCTTATAATACTTTTACAAAATTGATTGTAATAAATTGAAAGTAGAAATGTGAAGAACATTGGCTTTGAATCAAACTATGAACCTTTTCAGTTGTTACGCCCTGTTTGACCTTTTGCAGTATACCAAAATATACCGGCAAAGTATTTGGAAAAAAACACTGTTTCACTGCTCTGCTTTCAAGTGTAGTCAGAAAATACCGCCGTTGGAGAAGTGAATGAAGTTGAGTAACCCACAGCACCCACAGATTCAGAATCTCCTGGGAACTTCTGCTACACCTATAAAATGTTGCTGAAATAGATGCAAAGCAACCTTTCTTTTAAACTCCCAAAAGACATTCTGCTCTCTGACAAGCCACGCCAATGTGGAGATCATTAATTGAAACTTCTGGCTGCTAATTATGTGTTTGTGCCACTCTGTGGTTCACTCACTGACACGGCTGCACATTAAGAAAAAGGTTCCAGTGTTTTAATGGAGAGCAGAGGGGTGGTTTAGAGAGCTGGTCTACCCAGAATGCAATGGGTTACAAAGGAGAAGAGTGTAACCTGCCTTGATATCTAGCGGATATACTGTATAGCAGACTGGTCAATCTTTGAGACAAGTTTTTCAACTTGCACATTATTTTTAGAGAGAGCGACTTTAGTTTGGCAGTCCATATTGATTGACATGGTTTGATGTTTATTATGTGTCCTTAACAAATAACTGAAACGTCTCACTGTATTTCATTATATTTACAAATTTTCTGTCAAAATAGCCTGTTATGTTTTTTTTTTTAAAATTTAAATATAATACAAAATAAATTACAATAATAACATTTTATGCAAACGCTAAAGTGGCTGTGTACCTTATGCTGTATTTTTTCTCTCACTACTTCCTCCCACCAACACACTCACCACAGACCCCATTCACGTTCGGCTTGAACCAGCGGGCTCCCTACACGGCCGGCGATCGCTGCCTCTTATGCCGATGTGAACGCAAAGACAGCGCCGTGCCTTCAGAGGCGGGGATGTTGGGCCAGAACGGTACGGCGCAGCCCAACAAGACGCCCAGCGCCCTCCAGCTGCCTCTGTGGGTGTGCTCCGACTGCCGGCGCACGGTGGAGAAGGAGGACCGGCACACTGCTCTGGAGCAGTCGTTGGGGGTAAGTCACCTGACGGGCAAAAGTTTGTGGCTGTAGTGAAAGAACTGCGGCTCCTCTGGTTCTTTAAATGCTTCCACAGTTTCCAAACATCATCCGTCTCAGCACCGATGCCATAATATGTCTGCAGATTAACTCGCACAGCTGTGGTCGGTCTTTCAGTGGATGATGTAGCTCTTGTTTTCACATCAGTTACTTTGCCAGAAAAGCAGAGCAACCAGAAGAAACAGCTGTTGCTGTAAAAAAAAGAAAAGTGCAAATTCTGTCAAGTTCTTAAAACAAAGGACAATGCAGCGGAACTACTTACAATACTATAATCTATTAATTCCAACATGAATTACCTTTGTTCTTTTCAGTATGTGTATTCCTAACTATCAGATGTTCTTTATTAGATGTTGGATTTGCTTTATTCATCAGAGCTTGCCTTTAAATATCCTGTCAGGCCTATGATGTGTAAATGCCATGATGTCTGAGACTAATGCCTCTTCATATAAAGAGCCTCTTTATTTTAGACGGGCTGACTATGTGCTCAGCATACGTCGTTCTAAGGACAACACTAATGTAGAAATGGAAACATCTTGTGATTCAACATACGTAGTATTTTTTTTTTTACTGGAATACAAAGTCACTACTATACACTACTGCATTTAGAAAGGGGCTCCCCTTTATTTTCTTTTGTTGCAAATTGTTTGTTTCCATGTGTGGTTTGATTAAGTGCAAGCTAATGAGCAGAAACACCAGTTGTTTGTTGTATAGACTCTAAGATATAGTTTCATATTCCACCATTCATTTTTAAGCAGAGCCAAAAAAAACCCAGAATGACCGTTTACGTATTTCTGCTGATACTTTGCTGTGCTGAGTTTTAGCTACATTCTGTGTAATCTGAGCCTCAAGTAAACTCTTATCAATGAGAAGAAATGTGCAGTCATCTCTGGTACTAGGGATGTAACAATACATCGATATGGATGGATTGATTGATGTATCGATTCAATGATCAACGATCCAATATCATTGATGCAAAGTGAAAACATCAATATCATCATCTTTAAGATGTGCCTTTATTTTGAACATGGCACATCTGTGTCAGCATTTCCATCCAAGTGCACCGCCTACCTAAACATTCAAACAGTGCCTAAACATGAGAAATGTGGAACTTTAGAGTGAACAACAGGAGGACTATTTTTATTCTTTTTATTAAAAAGATTTTTTTCATTTAAATGTCTGGAAGAGCTCAGTAATAAAATTGTCAATTTTTATTTCTGAGTTTATATACAGTAAATGTAACTGATTGTGTTAATTAGGCATATGACATCGTCTCATATCGATTGCAGTTCCCTAAATTGAATCAAATCAAAATCGTGTGGTGGCAGACTTTGTGATATCGGCAAATATCGTATCGTTGTCCAAAGAATCAATACAATATCGTGTCATGATGAAACTTGTAATTTACAGCTCCTAGTAACTACAATTAACACAGGGAAAATTCTGGCTCATTTCGCTGTTGAAATATAGGAAATTCCTGAATCATTACTCAATCATATACTCGGATGAGGAAACTAAAATTGGACATTAAAAACACCAAATAAGGTATTGCATATTGTAACAGAATTTCTAAATTAACACGTGCGTACAGCGTGTTAGGTGCAAGATTTCTTCTCTACAGTGAAACATGCGCTCAAAGACACACTGCCTTACTGACCCCGTGATTCAAAGTTGCACTGCAAGGAATAAAATCATGCATTAGTTCACAAATGCACCCTGCTGTATACTTGTACAAATGCAAGTGGATACTTAACACTAGTCAAAGTAGTATAACTCAAAACCTTATTGAGTACATCGAGCTGCTTCATATGCTATTGATCTGGCTTTACTGTATATAAAGGCTTGTCAGGTATGTCGGGGAGGTTGGTTTTCCTTGTTGTGGGTGTGGGTGCCTTGGGTTTGGTTTCCTCATTAACGTATTGTTCCTCTGCATCCTCACAGCAGTGGGGTACTATGCTGCTGACTCACGATACCATGGCCCTGTAGTAAACACAGCCAAACCACTGGAAAGCTTTTACTGTGCAGAAATCTAACACTGAATCATAGCTCCAATAGCTTGTCAATGATTCGATCAGACCACAGCGAGGCTCCTGTCATAGTTACAGAGGTTTGTGACTTAACATGTGATTCAAGTAAGAAACACTTACCCCATGCCATTCCTGTTGGGGCGCAAGGCTAACTCCTTCGATTGGCTGATCCCAGCTACTGTGCCAAGACGTCTTCTGTTGTCTGCTCATAGCACGTCTTTCTTTCTTGGCCTTGTAGCTGCCACAGTGAACAAGGAAGAAATTATTGCTGATGTATATGAATGTCCAGACCTCTGCAACCCACAGTCTCAGCTTTATAAAGATACGATTCTTTCTTTGAGAAATCAAGTAAAACATGCGTCGTTGCGGCATATTTTGGACTTTGGACATCAAAACATGAAAAGCATAATCAACAGAAATAATTGTGATTCAACAACAGTAATTGCTCATCTTAAGAAAAGTATAAAAATTGTTCTGTATCTTAGTGTGCTGTTTGTTATTTTACCCACAGAGCCAGGACTTCCTTTTGCACATGCCTGTGGGCAACGGAAACCTGGGCCAGGAGGCAGCCACGGGGGACAGACTGACCACTGCTGTGCCTACACTACCCATGCTCCCTGCCCCGGACCTCACCGCACCGATGCCTGCTGATACAGTGTGCAGCTGTGAAGCCTGCAATGAGAGACGGTCAGTTCAAAGTGAAAGTAAATTTAGATTTAATGTGTTATATAATCTTTACGTTTTTAAAGTTCTTAATGAATCCATGTCCTGACTAACAGGGAGATCTCTGCCGAGTCAGAGAGGGAGTCCCAGCAGCTACAGAACCACTGGTCGGAGGTTCGCTACCTGGTGCGCTGCATCTACCGTCAGACAGGAACACCGTTAGCAGATGACCACGACCAGCCCCTGGAGAGAGACAAGGAGGGCATGAAGGAGCTGGTCGACAGGTAAAACTACTGTTAGGGTGTTTGTCCACTAGGGGGCTCTGTTGAGCTGTGGATGCAGGAAGAAAAGCCTCCGTAAAAAAACAATCAGGCCTTTAAAAGGGTGTCATCAAGTTGAAACTGCTGAGTTCTCTACTGTAATCAGTCAGCTTAAAAGCCCCATAAAATTACATCTTTACTTCCTTGATATGATGTATTTCCCGTTGGCTGTGCCATGACTCAGTGAGGGAACATTTTAAACTGTAGACCAAGGAGAGATTAAGGAAATAACCAGTTTTATTTGGTTAAATAGTTTCCATTCACGCCAATCTGTCCAGTCTCAATCTTTTTTTTTTTTTTTTTAAAGATAAATCCCTTTATTTTCCGTCCTGTAGACTCTGTGAGAAGGACCCGTACCAGCTGTATCAACGGTTGGAGCAGCAGGCGCGTGAATACGTCTTGGAAATGAAGGTGCGGCTACTGAAGCACCTATCTACAGGACCCAAGACTACAGGACCAGCGGGGAGCGTGGCTGCAGCCCTGGGTCCTCCTCAGGCCTACCAGTTCATCTCCCTGCTGCTGGAGGAGTACAACGCCCTCTGTCAAGCTGCACGCACCATCAGCAGCTTCCTGCTCACCCTGGTCAGTTTACCTTCTGTAAAGTTAGCCAGAGATACTGTGTTCGCTGTCCTGCAGGTAAAGGCAATTCATAGGTTGTTAATTTGCTAACTATGATTCTAACTGTTTTGTTTTTTTTCTCAGGAAAATGAGCACCTCCAGAAATTCCAGGTGACGTGGGAGCTGCACAACAAGCACCTTTTTGAGAATCTGGTGTTCTCTGAACCGATCTTGCACAGCAGTTTACCTGCACTGGTTGCACAGCTGAAGTAAGATATAGTTGTACTAATTAAAAGATATGATGAGTTACTCGTCCATCATTATTGCTTAAGACCTTTGCACATCAGGGGCATTTTTTTTTTTTCATGCGATTAATTTGCACGTAAATATATGTTTTCAAACTGTTGTTTTTGTCATGAGTACTTTCACACCGAATGCGAATACTCCGCGAACAAAGTTGATTTTTTCTGATTTTCGCACCGTGATTAAAGGCATCAACCAATCATGTTGTGCGGACTGAGTTGAGTTGCTCCTATATTTATAAAACAACAACACAAAGGCTCCGTAGTCCGAACCAAGACAACAAAATGTATTACTCCTTTCAAACTTGTCAAAGGCAGCGCAGGGCAGATCCACTACATCCATTACCTTTCACAATAACGGCATATAATACTTGCAGGCGAGTATTTCGCATTTTCGTGTTGTTTATTCGTCACGCCCCGTCAGTGTGCAAAGGCCTTTAATCTGCTGTTCTTGACCCAAATTGTTCCACACTCAGTGTTTCAAAAGTTTAGAAAATAAAAGCATTACTTTTCAAATGAACTATTGACCTTCATGAACACACATTCTACAAATCTCTCGTCTTAAACCATACAACAAGTGTCTTTAATGACTTGTCTTATTCTACCTCCTTTTTTTAGACATGGCACGGCCTCCCATGATTCATACAATGAAGATATGTACAGGACCTTGTTAGAGAGCTACCATCAGCTGCAGCAGGAGATGGCTTCGGTGGCTACTGAATGGCAGGAGTGTGAGAAGAGGATTGATGACTACGTAGATGAACAGGTATACACACGCAAGAATAAACATAAACACACTTGATACAGGAAATAACAGTACTATAAAAAGGTGTTAGTTGATGAAGACGGAGGATGTGACTGTTTTGCAGCTGCTTTTTAAGGTGGAGGGTCAGAGTGTCACCAACCAAAGAACAGAGCCACACAAGTCCTTGATCAGCAAAAACGTAACTATCTGAACACAGACTTTTTTGAAATCTTATTTTCAAACTTCAATTTCTTTAATTTACGGAAGTTCATGTTCTTCTCATTATCCGCTCATTTTCCAGACTTTGAAGACTAAGCAGCGAATGCTGAAGGAGGACTGGGAGTTCTTTAAGCAGAGAAGATTTATAGAAGAACAGGTAGAATATGGAGCCATCATGGCAGATTTAAATATTCAATTCTGCACTTCAGAGCAGTTTTTTTTAAATATTGTTCTCTTTATAGTTACCTAACAGTAAGAAGCCCCCCTCCGGTGAAAACAACTTCACAGACACGATGAGAATGCTCTCATCTCGTCTGAGTATTCCTGACTGCCCCAACTGCAATTATCGACGAAGGTGAGTTTTTAGGATTCACTGGTATCTCTGACCTGAGATCGTGTCACTTTCAGTGTCGTACATTTAAAACATACAGTGGAAAACACTTATCGTGATCACGGTTACAGCGATAAAACGCTTAAGTGGATCAAAAAGCTTGGGACAATCATTCCTATACAAACGCTGTTTAAATAATTTGCTTATAGTGTTCATTTTGGTTCATCACAACATATGGAAAAAAAATGTGCTTTAAATGACTTTAGTCCCATGATACTTTAGCTCACGATTACCCGTCTACTACCGACTGGATACCTGAGGCTGGTGCTGCGTGCACATTGAAATCATGACGGCAAAAAGAACGTAATTTTAGCTCAACAAAAGTCTCCTCGAAGCTTATGACAAACTGACAGACAAAAATTGCGACACCCCTAGGCGTTTGTGTTTTACATGGACGGTTGCACCTGTAATTCTTTTTTAAATGATTATCCAAAGTAAGGCCACTATGAGCTCGACTTTTACCTCTGCCCGCTTTATCCCCAATAGGTGAGGTTCGGCAATAATTCATTATTATTATTTTCTCTCCATATGACAAATCTCATGTTGAGATATCGTTGTAACAAAACATTTGACTCCACGGGATGAACACGAGTTTAACTCCTTACTTGTACCATGTGATTTTGAATACTTGATGACATCAATATTAATAATAATGCTGTGATAATTACTGCGGTATGAATTGTGTCTGTATCGCCCACCCCTACCAACAGGTGCACGTGTGATGACTGTAGTCTCTCCCACATCCTGACCTGTGGCATCATGGACTCTCCCATCGCTGAGGACCTCCACATCAAGCTGCCCCTGCAAGGGGAACCTCCCCGCGACTACCTGACAGAGGTGCACCCTCCCAGCCTCTCCTCCGGCAGCTCAGCATCTGGCTCCAACTCCAGTTCTCCCATCACCATTCAGCAGCATCCACGGCTCATTCTGCCTGAAGGGGATACCAACACGTTGTGAGTCAGATCAGATCATAATTGCTCACATCTTTCCTAGAAACAATATATCCCCCCTGTTCACTTTCCTCTTTCATGACTGCTCATTTCTCTCTTCTTTTAGTATCAGCGATGATGACGAAGTGCCTCCGTTGTCCAGTAAGTTCGGGGACATCTACCCGATGAGTGGTTATGAGGGTAACAGCGTTGTGACCGCTGCTGTGAACGGCCTCCATAATGACATCAATGGGGAATGTGACAACGTGGAACTAAAGGCAGGGGTGAGTCCTGTGTGTATATTACTTAAAAAAATGCCCAAGATTAGCTGTGAATTTCCCTGCCGAGTTTCTGGATGATGAAACTGATGTTCATTATGAGTGGGCTACCAGTAGCTCGGGAAATGTTTTGTGTACTGTTCCTCCCTTGTTTTCTAATTGAGTCTTTTTTGTTCGACATATTTTCTGTCTCAGTCTCCTCATATGACCAGCAGCAGCAGTTCATCAGAGGGCGACGAGGAGGAAGTTGATGGTGAGGTTGGTGGGGAGCCCCGAGGGCAGCAGGAGGAGCTTTCCTCAGGAAAGACCAACAGTCCTCCACCTTCGTACAACCACCAACAGGTGTTGTAACACATTTAATAAGCTTTCTTTACAATTGCTTTGAAATAAAGTGGGTGAACCTGCTGCTGCACATACAGTTTATTACTTTAAATTATTTTTGCCCTTTTTGCTTGAAAAATGACTGAAAGGATTCATTGATTGAAATGTTGCTGATACATTTTCTGTCAATCAACGAATTGTTTTAGCATGAATATAACTAAATACTAATATTTTATTACATTTAAAGGTGCTAAATTCAAAATTCATAGCGTATCAATGATTGAGGGATTGTCTTCACATGGCTCTCAACATGGTGACGGCTGGCAGCTAACGAGGCTAACAGCAAGTACATTGCAAACAACAGTGCTTACCTGGAGGGGAACTAGAGAGTGGGTATTATGCTTCTGCGATGACACCGTTGGTCGGGGTGGCGTTATCAGCTGTAACCACCGTATGAGTGCAGTGCAGAGCGGCGGCCGTGAGCTAGCCAGTGGGATACGCTCACAGGGACTCGCATGCACTCTCAGCTGGACCGGCTATGTAAACAAAGCACAGAGAAATTCGGTTTACAACGCACACAGAGGGAGAGCGACTTCATTCTCTGCTCAGGACACCATGACTTCACTATATCTTTACATAGCAAATAGTTATTTGTTGCTATATTAATGCTTTGAATTTCGAATGTATCACCTTTAAGGGCAGAGGAACACACTCTCCAGAATAAAACTCAACAACATATTTTTAATTTTTGTTACCACTCTCAGGTAGAACAGGTCCAGCATGCCTGCGAGTGCCACGTGTGCAACCAGGACCCCAGCTCCTCCACCCTGGGCCCCGCCACATGCCTGCCCCCTAGTCGGCTCCACGCCGCACCTCCTCCCACTGTCGGACACCAGTTCTTCACAGACAGCAAGACACCCCCCGCCCACCCCGCCCTCCACCTCTACCCCCACATCCACGGCCACCTGCCCCTACACAACTTCTCCCGGCCCCTACTGCACCCTACACTCTACCCTCCCAGTCCTCCTCTCACACACAATAAGGTGAGGATAAATCATACATCCATAAGGCTACACGTGAATTATTTTTCTTCCTCATTACTGTCTTTTTCCAGTGTGTAAAATTCTATCTATGAGAGTCCCTTTCAGGGAAAGTTGATTAGTTTCCTTATCACTGGGGATTTTTTAAGTTTCCAGGAACAATACTGAGCTTAGTTGTATTTTGGTTTCACTTAGATTCATGTAGTTTCACTGTCATTTTAGTTGTCCGCCACTAGGGGTCACACTGAACCCAATCTAGGAGAACTTGATCTAAAACTGTATTGCACACCCGCTCAAAACAGTTTCTCATAATCCCAAACTAGTGACATGATTTCAACTTTTTTCTTTTTTCCTTAAGCCTCTGCCCCCAAACCCTACATCAAACCACTCAGCGGCCAAGCAGCCGGCCTTCAGCCCATCGTTACCGGAGCACGTTTACCAGAACTGCTTTGGCGGTGCAGGTGGAGCAGGTGACTGGAACAGCTCGCTGCAGTGCCTCTCGCTCAAGTTTGAGAACCTGTGGGATGCTGCTGTGATGAAGAGCTGGAATCCATCTGTGCTGTTGCCCGAGTCCCTGCCAGGTGAGCCTCTCTGCCACTGCAGAAATAACCGATTAATAAAACTTTCATCATGTCAAAGATGGTTAAAGTATCGCATTATCTATCAACAGGGGACATGCTGGGACCCCCCCTCGCTGACGTGCCCCTCCCCCCAACGTCATCTATCGGCCCCCAAGGGGAACACCCCTCGCTGCCCACCCCTCTGCCCCCTTCCTGCTCTGCTTCCTCATCATTGTCATCGTCTTCATCGTCATCCTCGTCGTCATCGTGCTCCTCTTCAGAAGCCAAACAGCAGAAGAAGAGCGGCGCCAAGAAGAAGTGTCTCTACAATTTCCAGGATGCCTTCATGGAGACCAACCGAGTAGTGATGGCCACCTCCGCCTCCACGTCCTCCGTGTCCTGCACTGCCACCACTGTCCAGTCAAGTAATAACCCACCCATCCACCTAGCATCTAAAAGACCCAACTCCATAGGTAATATAGGCGGTAGGAGCGATGGCTAGGTTTGCACTGATGGTGATTGAAATTATGGGCCAATTAGAAAATCATTGGTTATAAAACTTAAAGGCACAATGAGTAGGATTTATTGGTTGTGGGTGGTAAACACAACATTAAAAGTTGGCTCAACGAGGGTTACGGTGCTCGCCAGCAGGTGAAAGCCTAGCCCTAGATTCACTCTTGTTTTTGGAACGAGCTTTGTCTACTTGGCGTTTCGGCTCTCTGTATTTGTGGCACTGTGTCCGCCATTTTCGTAGGTTCCTCTTGGATGCACGCTTATGATCTGGCACCTGGTTGCTACGTTGTTATAGATGTTGACGCCCAGAAACGTCCCGAACACAGCAAAATAAGAAAATACAGGCAGAGGGCAGGGTCCAGACACCGCCACCACATACTTCTAGTGGGTCATAAGTGATGATTGAGAGGGATTATTTTTGTACGAGTCTATACATTGTTTTTTTTATTTATTTATTTATTTATTAGGAAAATCCTACTCATTGTGCCTTTAAATTTCCTCTATTTGGGAATAACAGTTTTGACCAAATAAGTAAAAGTCAAAACAAACATCAAGGATATATACAGATTTCAACCATCGCAATTTTAATTTCAGTTTGACTTTTAAGTGAATCTTTTTTCTTAAAAATACGAGTGCTAGTTCATTTTCTGATATTTTTTGCTAACTTGCTCCGTTGTGTGAAAGCTTTGTGAATAACTGCATGTTTTAAAGAAGAAAGAAGAACTAATCAATGTTCTCAACCTCTCTCTATCTTTGTCTCCTCTAGACGATGTATTTCACAATCTAGGTAAAGAGGACCATAGGCAACCCGCTCCAGCCCCCCCTAGAAACTGCCCTACAGGACTGACCTCCCTCCCTCCGCTCTCGGGCCCCACCCTGCCCCCAGCACCCACCACACACCTTCCCACAATGGGATCCCAGCCCTTTCCAAAGATGGCCGCTCCAGCCCCGGACTTCATGGAGGCCCACCAGGGTTTGTGCCTCCCGCCCGCCGAGCCTCCAGCCTCCTTAGCAGATGGTCCTGTCAGTGCCCCACCCAGTGTCTGCAGGTAAGACCACCACCACCACCACATCCTACAGGCTCATAAAGGTGGACATTAATGAAATGTAATATCAGTGACTGGGAAAAGTGTCACAAGTTTTAATTATCATTTATTTCAGTGATCCTGACTGTGAAGGCCATCGCTGTGAGGGGAACGGGGCATACGAGCATCAGCCGTACGATGGGGAGGAGAGTCAGGACGAGGACAGCTGCTCCGAGCATAGCTCCTCCACCTCCACCTCCACAAACCAGAAAGAAGGAAAGTACTGTGACTGCTGCTACTGCGAGTTCTTTGGGCATGGCGGGGTAAGACACACACATTTATTACTCACTGAAATAAGAAATAACACGTTCCCCTCAAATTAACAAATTAATTGGTTTTTTTTGTGGGAATGCAAATTTAAGTACTTTTTTAATTTCCTTGAAGAATTTAAATTCTCGCATTCAGTTTGTTTTGAGTTCAAATTTAGGAATTAATAAATGATTTTAAACAGACATTTTGTTTTTGATCCCCCATACATAATGTAAAACTAAAAAAAATATGGTATTTACAGTCTAGTGCAAAGGTTCTGAATCTTTTATCAACCCTGGACCCCTTACAAGATAGAGAATATTTTTTACACTTCTATAGTCTTAGTTATGTGAAAGAACAACACAAGAGAAATGTATTAGAAATATATCTGACATGTATTAAACATCTTTGAAGATTTGTTAGATTAGGACGTAATCTATGAACTATTATATTGTAGATTAAAAAAATTAAAATATTATTTGTTGAACTATGAAGCCTTTTGTAAAAAAAAAAAAAAAATGATATCATATAATCTAAATGAATGAATTTGAAAACTTTTCACGGACCTCTTGGCAGAGGCCTACGGTCCCCACTTTGAGAATCACTGGTCTTGTGAATCATAGTTTATTAGCTTAATGTAAGAATTTATTTATAGACCTTTGCAAACTTAACATAAATATTCTGAATGGGCTCCTTTGTATTTCCTGTTGCAATGTTTGTTAATGCAGTAGCTGACAGGAAGTAAACTTGGACCAAAGCTGTAAAGGTCTATAGCCTCTTTAATGATCATCCTCTTGTTTTATTCCCAGCCCCCAGCTGCTCCTACCAGTCGAAACTATGCAGAGATGCGGGAGAAGCTGCGCTTGCGTCTGACAAAACGTAAGGAGGAGCAGCCTAAACGGGAGGAGCAGCAACCAGTGATAGAGCGAGATGGAGGGGTGGAGGACCACAGGCGGGTGGAGGACCTATTGCAGTTCATCAATAGTGCCGACAATAAACCTGCCTCCAGTTCTAAGGCAGCCAAACGGGCCAGGCATAAACAAAAGAAGGTAAATGTCCCTCCCAAAATTGTCACAATAACCTCTAGTGTAAATCCATCCAGTCTAAACCACTACAGTAACGCTGGTAGTGTTTACTGCATGGCGCTTTCTGTGGTCAGAGTTGTCATTATGCTGAAAGTGTACATCTCTGTGTGCTTCAGATGGAGGAGAAGGCTCGTCTGGAGGCAGAGGCCCGTGAAAGGGAGGAGCTGCAGCTGTTGGAAGAGCAGCAACGGCGACAGCGGCAGGAAGAGGAAGAGGCAGCGCTTCAAAAGGAACTGCTCCGGCTGCAAGAGCTGCAGCAACATCGCGCCGCCAAGAAGAAAAAGAAAGAGAAAGCAAAGGAAAACACCGCTCCCCCACAAAACAACCCACAGCCCCTCAAACAGACAGCTCAGAACGTCCTAGATAACCTACAGAACGGAAAGTCACAGTCACTGCTTCAAACCCTCATCCGCCTCCCTGACCAGAAGGAAGCCAGATTTGACCACGTACCCCGGCCTAACACACAGCACAGCCCAAAACACACTAGTGCGAGGGGGTTTTCTACTGAGACCAACATCCCCAACTGTCACGCCATCCTCCACAATGGCACGCCCACATCTCAGCTCGAGGCCAACAGTAAAGTTAGGGCCAAGCAGTCTCCTAGGGTGGCCACCTGTGAGGCTGCTGTAAAGAAAGCTCCAGAGCTGCCCAAGAGCTCAGATGTGGCAGCAAAACTAGCTAATTGCAGCACCCTCACCACTACACCAGACACCAAAGCAACGCGATTCAGGCCTGCCGAGGCCCTGGCTCCTCTCCCGACCACTGAACCGAGGAGGGAGGACAGGTGTAACATCAGAAGTGCTAGTGGAAAAAGGCAGCAGCAGCAGCTACATCAACCGCTGACCCAAATAAAGGAAGACAGGAGAAGTCCACCCGTGTCAAACCCTTCCCCGTCTCCCCCTCCAGCCTCCCAGTCTGAGCAGACGCAGCAGAACGGCAAACCTCCCAGTGCAGAATCCCCACAGCCCAAAGGCAAGACCAAGAAGAACAAGAAGAAGAAGGGCGACAAGATGAGCACCTCAATAGGTTGGTTATTAGTAGGATTCACAATTTGATTTTGAAGATTCAGGTGTGCGTTTATTAGTCTTATTCTCACCTCCTGATCAGCTTTACTACTGAAATAGCAGACATCATGCTAGATGAGGGAAATACAAACTGTGTTTCCTTAACAGAGCACTCTGAACCAGCTAGATCCATTTCCTCACTCGTCTCTTGGGTATTCTGTGGTGTGTATATACAGCATCACAGCATGGTTAGTGAATGTGTGCACTGTGCAGATTGCTGCTGCCATTTACGTCTCACTGCCATGATGAGCAGGTAGTATGTGGAGTCGCTTAAAGTAGTTTCACTTTGTCACAAATGTTTTGTCGTCAAATATTGGCGTCACACCTGTGCTCTTATGTGCACTGTGTTCTGACAGTACGGCTGCAGAAAAAGCCTTTTTCCAATGACAATGTACCAGTGGTGAAACTTGGCCCCAAACAAAAGTGATGTCCCTTACCAAGAAATTGCTAGAGACGAGTTTTGGCGGAGAAATAAAAAGCAGAAAAACTCCTTCACACTGTCTCACCTATGGGTTGGTACAATGTGCAGGAGTTTTTCCACTTCTATTCCTCCGACAAGCTCATCTTCATTCAGATGTGCAGAGGTACTTTTTTCACTTTTATTCAAAGCCACTATGTGTCGAATTTCCAACTTTGGTGCCACCCAGTGGTAGTATCAAAGATGCATATTAGGCGAGTGGCCAACGCGGAAGTGCCAGAAACTGCAGTTCCTCAAACGGCCACTTGAGGCTGGCTCCAAAAGCGAGTCAATCCCCATAGACCCCCAACTTTACAGCCGAAATAATCATGTTAACAGCCTGGAAAAAAAAACTTTTTTGGTCTCTATGGCTAACTGTACAGGGGGTGAATTTATATATAACTCACCCGTTTAAATATTAATGCTTAAAGTTCGGCATATTTGAAGGCGTGGGCACTTTGAGTGACGTACCAGGTGGCTAGCTGCTAGCTGTCTGCTCTGCTGCGTCACCTGGGCCCGCCTCAGCTCCACCGACAATCCACCTCTTTGCCCATTTTTTGGATTAGCCGCGAGCTAGGCTGTGTCGTCACTGCCAAGATGCCATCCGCCGGAGTCACACATTTCTGAGCTCCACAGCGGCTCTTCAGAAACCTATGGGTGACATCACAGAAACTACGTCCATATTTTTTACGGTCTATGATATTAGGCAGACATGCGTAATCTTAAATTCCTCTCAAAGACTCATTTCTTTATACACCCCCATAAAAGTAAAAAATATATTAAAATAGGTGCAGTTAACATGCGTGTATGTTATTTTGTTTTAGATGATGTATTCTTGCCCAAAGACATCGACTTGGATAGCACTGAAATGGACGAAACGGAGAGGGAGGTGGAATATTTCAAAAGGTATGTGTATTAAAGGAACTAACTTTGCCAAATACTGATGAGATAGTTCTGAAAGCGTTTCTGTGGGTGTCAACTTTAAAGGTACCCTGTGGAGTTTTGACCACTAGTGGCGCTATGGAGTAATGTTTTCATAAAGTGGATAAATGCACAAGCACAAGCACAGTTATACAGTTGTACGCTGTTCTACTGATGGACAGTTGGATAGCAATGAATTAGACACACACACACAGACAGACACATGAAGATGACTGCTAGCAAGCAAACATGGATGTAAACAATACAGGTTTTAAAATCATCATAATTGTCTTCTTTCTTTCACCAGAGAACATTTTAATTAAATAAATCTTAGCGAAGGAAATGTATTCAACACATTTATTAGGCCTCATAGCTATACAAAATGTGTTCTGGTGAGCAATCTTACACAAAAACTCCTCAGGGTAGCTTTTAAACATTTAAAAAAATTGAAGTAGTTTGTCTCTTTAGAAGGTTAATGTCTTTTGTTTTGTTTTTCTGCAGGTTTTGCCTGGATTCTGCCCGGCAGACCCGACAACGGCTTTCCATCAACTGGTCAAACTTTAGTTTGAAGAAAGCTACGTATGCTGCACATTGAGGCTGTTAGTGAGTGACTGTCAGGACACAATCAGTACCTTAACAGCTATACCAACCCACACGTTTCCCCCCCGCCCGACCGCCCGCCCATCCCTTTACCTCCACCCAGCTGTTGTCCTCCTGCTGTGCCCAAATCACACCCACGCTGCCTTGCTTTGTTCTTGTCGCTGTGTGGTTCCAACACGGACCCATCTGGACTGATCTCCACCTGCAGAACTAAAAACAAAATGAAATTAAAATGACACAAAAAGAATCACAAAATGCTACTTTACATCTGATTAATTTTCCTTGCGTGCTTGTGTGCTTCTAGTCTGAGTTGGGCATTTCTCTTGACTGAAAAAGCCATGGTCTGAAATTATTTTCTTATATTGGCTTACCTGTAGTCAAAAGATGCTTATGTCTGGATGGTTTCCTTCCAAAAAAAAAAAGAGACAATGGAAACTACAAAAAAAAGAGAAATGTAATGAATTAAAAGCTGTATTTGAGATATTGTGGCTTACTATCCCATCGTTTCCCGTTCCTAGCACGGCATCTCATCCACATGATTGACAAGGGAATGGGCTTGGTCAGCTGGTCTCCACTCCCTGCTCCCGCCTCCCCACCACCTCCACCCTATTTCACAGAAAGGAGGAAAAGCGTAATACTTGACAATGTTCTTTTTTGGTTTTTAAGTTCTGTTTAACAAACTGTTGAGTAAAAGTGTACCAGTTACAATTTTGTTTTCTTTATTTTTGACCTGTAGCCAGCTTGTATCAGAATACTTTCAGAATGAAATTGAAAAAGAACAATACTCACACTATCAATCTGTTATAGAGTGTATATTGTATTAACACTGAAGCCAAACTGGCTACTTTTAACATATTGTTAAGTAATATTAAATCTTGTCTTTCTTTTTTGAAAGATGGAATACAGTAGTATGGCAGGATTATGCGTCTTGTGTCAAATCTTATTTCCTACATGCTGTAGAAATTTGCAATAACGGGACATGGACACTTAAAAACTACACATACATGTAAAGAAATAGTTCAACATTTATACGTTTTAAAGGAACGGTGTGTTACATGTGAGATGTAATATAATATTCATTACTATGTTTTCATTAGTGTATAATCACCTGAAACTAAGAATTGTGTTTTCATTAACTTAGAATGAGACGTTTATATCTACATAGGGAGCAGAGTCTGCCATGTTGCTCGGCCACTTTTCCACAGAACACACAGCTTTTCGTGTTTTTTTTACGTTACCTGAAGGCCACTGTAGTTCTCCGACACGCTTGTGAAACTGTAGCCGCAGATTGCAAAACTGTGGTACTGCCAACCGCCGTCTGACTTCTGTTGCTCCTAACGTAGTGTTGTTATGGTAAGGATGGCCTCTGAGTGAGGGGAACGGCGTTGCCACAGTTTTGCACTCGACGCCTCACGTTACCGCGGTCTTGGAAAGGGAGGAGTGAGTGGAGGGGTACTCACTTAGTTGGTTGGAATCTGCAACCACACCACTAGATGTCACCAAATCCTACACACTGTTCCTTTAAATATAAGCCAGCAGTCAGTTAGCATAGTTTAGCACAAAGTCTGGAAATGGAAAACAGCTAGTCTGGCTCTGTCCAACGAAAAAAACAACCGCCTACCAGTACCACTAAGCTCACCAATTAACACATTACATCTCATTTGTTTAATCTGCTAATTCTGTTCATTTGCTGTTTTACGGAGAGGTATGTGCTGAACTATTTTTTGGCTGGGACCAGTAGCTTCTTCTGTTACCACCTGTAGAACTGCATATTTATCATTTTTACACACCCATCTTTTTGTTCTGCTCAAACAAACAAGATGTAGCATGTTGATAAGGGTGTTTTAAAGGTGCTGGTTGGCAGATTTTGTTACCGTTGGGACACAGGTAGGTTAACAGTTTCTCCCTGTTTACAGTCTTTGTGCTAAGCTCACTGGCTGCAACTTCATATTTAACATGAGAATTGTATCAAAGTTCTTGTGTAACTCGACAAGGTCAATTCACTTCAACGTGATCATGCCCCTATGGGTCCTGGTGAATATAGCACGTACTGCAGGTCGTCAAAGCAGGAATTTTACCCATTGTTGCTGCTCTGCATGTCTGCGGCTACGCAAGGTTGCAGGATGAGTCACACCCTCAACTACATACGTGTTCCTTTTGGAAAATCCGCTAATTGACAGTCATAATCAACCTAGAGGGCCACTTTAACTGAGTCATGTAGATCCAAAGGTTCAGTTTCAATTGCGAAGTACGTTAAAGAAAAAAAGGTAGCTGTCATTGGACTATTTCAGGCATTTACATACAGTACGTAGCCTCATTTCATATATGCACATGAAGCTCTGGGGAAAATTGATTTGAGGTAGTTTTGAAATCAAGTACATTCCCTCAGGGTAAAGTCAGCGTGAAATGAGGTCACGCTTTGGCTTATCTAGATGTAGATGAGTTAATACATAACTTCAGCAGCAGTAAAAGCTTTTGCTGGGTGGTTTTTCACCAGTTGTATTTGAATTTAATAGAGACATAATGACATTTGTCAACTTTTTATAAGCTATAAATGAGATGAATTAATAATAATAATAATATATATGTATATACACACACACGCACAAACATATACTGTATATATATATATACATATACACATACATATGGTAAAATATGCTGTCAAAGTACAGTATGCTCATATCTTACATTCACAGTCTAATGGATGATGTGTAGAGGAAGTGAGTTACAGTTATGTTCCCCACAGACTGCTTCCTCTTAACTTTTCAAAGAGTGACTATCTCTTAAAACCGAGGGATTTCACAATGAAAAATTACCACTCCTACAAATTAGATGATTGAGAGAACTGCGGCGAATGTACTTCATACAAGCGAAGACAAAAGGTTTTTGGTTTGCGAGAGCCACCAGAGCAGATCTGACTCATAATTTATTTCAGGTATGAATGACTGTCTGGCTGTTTGTAGAGCGTGCTCGCTCTCAGTCACCAGTGATGTAAGATGGGATCTACCACATTTGAGCAAATGCCCCACAAAACTACGCTAACGTAGACGAGGCCAAAAGCACCGAGCCAAAACGTCTGAGAGACAAACGTGGGCTGTGATCTAAATAAAACGTGAAATTGGCACAGATTTGTTTGATATACGCAGAGATAAGAGCTATAAGTCAACCCTTTCCCTTAGGTAATAATGGATTTATAAAAGTCTACAAAGTCTCTTAAAAACAAATTTCCATCATGTGTCAAAATGTTTCCTTGTTTTGACCTTTTGCTGTAAAAAATGGTCTTGGTTGATGAGGGACAACACAATGGTGCACTCAGCAGTCTGACAATGACAGGGAGCGAGCGCCAATAGGATTATTAGAAGGGATCACAGCTGCCTTGTAGCTTGTAATCACAATGCTGATCTTTTCATTGTCGACTGCCTGGAGCACTTCAGGATCACATACACTTCCAAAGAGGGAATCCCCACCCACACCCCGTCGTTCATGGCTACAATCTGTCACAATGCTCTTTTTGATGGTCAAAAACATTGGACTTTCTCACCAAAAAATCCTTTAAAAGACAGTCAGCATTAATACCAACTACCTTAACCGACATAAGATAAATCAAAATGATCTGCTCAAGTCGACAGCGCTCCATTTTCAAATAATAAACTTGTCTGCTTCTTTGGGAATTCCCTCGCGATGGCGGGAAATTCCCGTTCTTTTAGGATACACATAAGATTAAAGGCCGTATATCTATCCATTCTGTATTTGGATAAGTGTCAGGCTGAAGTTTTCCCTCTTTGTTAAAGTATATAGAGTACATCCTCCTGATGCTTTGAAAACTAGTTTCCAACAGGAACTGATCTACCGCTGTCACCTGACTTTTCTTATTAAGTCTTCTGTTTCTTAGAAAAAGTTCCCAAACACTCAGGTGGGGATTTGTGACCTATTTTTTTCCACTCTCAGATCGGTGGGTAGCGCGTTTTTTCTGTGTGGAAGTTCAGTCACTTATAGACCCTGCTGTAAACGCGTGGGTGTGTGTGGCGGGGGGGGAGAATCCCCAGCAGACACCTCATGGCCTTTTTAGGGCCTGTGTGTATTTTTTTACCAGTCTGCATGCAGTAAAGCCTACAGACGAGATACTGAAGTTGCCCTTTAAAGACAAAATTGCATTCTGTGGGCACATGAATGGAGCCATATGTAAATGTAATAAATGTGTTGGAAACTAATTCAGCCACAAATATCTTCCCCGTTTAGCTGATGAGTAAGTCAGCGTGTGATGCTGCCTGGTGCCATTTGAACGCTCGGAGAGTTGGGTGTCAAACCTCTTCATTTTGTTTGCAGAATTAGTCCTTCATCACTTTTTATTTCAAGCATTTTTCTAAAAGGTCTTATTGATAACATTTTTATGTAGACAAATAATAAAAAAAAATAGTAAAAAGTAATACATCTACTGTACATAGCCTTTAGAAAGGTGCTGAATAAAAGAATGGCTTTAGTGTGGAAAATCGGATAAATGGCTGAGATTGACGGTAAGTGTCTGGTAACGACTTGTTGTGAAGTAAATGCAAAGGAATGGGAGAATGAGACATCTAGTGGCTGAATGTTATAAACGTTATCATTAGATTTTATTAAATAAAGCTTTATAACCTCAATTCTAGTTTTGGTGTAACGATTTGAAATTCACCACCAAGACAGATTTCTCCTCAAAAAATCTATAAATTTCAGATTTACTTTAAAGAGTTCTACATTTTGGAAAATACATTTATTCACTTCCTGACAGTATAGGCCTAAATATGAAGCTATACTTGCAGATAAGCTAGCTGTTACAAAACCCTCCAACCAGCACTTCTAGAGCTCACTTATTAATAATAATATATCTTGTGTGTTTAATCCATACAAAAATGTGCCGGACTAATTTTCGTTAAGGCTCTTTTCCCCCCTCGTTTCCAGTGTTTGTGCTAAGCTAACCTAACCGACTGCTCACAGAGTGGCATCAGTCTTCTCATCTAACTTTTGGTAAAGCAATAAAGGAATTATCTAGAAATATAATATTGAATGATATAGTATTTAAAGCAAGACTATGAAACTTTTGCTAAATAGCAAGCACGTTATCCCATAAATGACACACGAGTAGAAGAGTCGTACAATTACAGCCACACAGCAATATCTAGCAACAGCATGCCGACATTAGTTAACATAATCTATCGGTCATACCGGACCACGTAAGGCTATATAGGGACAAAACCCCTCAGAGTATTTAAAGGTGATATTGATAACATTGATAACATTGATAACATTCAGCCACTAGATGTCGCATTCTCCCTCCCCCGTTCCATTGCATTTACTTCACAACAAGTCGTTGCCAGACACTTACTCACTAACCGACGACTCAGAGATATTGATGTCGTCTTGGCTCATAAGCCTTTTGTTAGAAGTGGGAACAAAACGGCAGATATCTTCCACAGAGATAAACAAAACATTAATTTTGGACCCGCCAAAATCATAATCATAATTTCTTTCAGGAAAAGCCATACTTTTATTCGGCACCTTTCTAAAGGCGTGTACATAAAAATGTTATCAATAAGACCTTTAATATTGAAAAAGAGTAAGTTTTAGTGCTCATATATTCAACTTTTCATTTGTAAGAAGAATGTTTTGCTTCCTCATACTTTTGCTTTAAATGAGCTTTTATCTGATCTGAAAACAAAGCAGCAAAAGGTGTCCGTGCTCACTCGCACACACACAGAGTTGTTTGGCAGCAGCTTTTCTGTGCACTGCAACTGCCTACTTCCTTTTAAAACAGGGGATGTCCAGCTTCCTGTGCTTACTGCACTAAACCCATGACAACCGATTCACCAAACAGCACTATTGACCTAGAGCGTCAAAATGAAACCTCACAGCGTCTGACTGACTGACTGACTGACTGTCTGTCTGACTGACTGTCTGACTGACTGACTGTCTGACTGACTGACTGACTGACTGACTGTCTGACTGACTGACTGTCTGACTGACTGACTGACTGACTGCAGAATGTTTTGGTCACTAACTGATCCGCAAGCAGTTGTTGGATGTAACTTGAGCTACCATCTTTCTCTGGTCTTCTCAGCACCCTGGTCTGTAGTGTTTGCTAGAGCCACACAACAGCTGGGAATATGACTATGTGACAGTACAGCGTGCCCATTCAGGCAACGCTGGGAAGGGGTTTTCCACCGCGCGCAAGCACAAACACGTGACACAAGATGGACACACACACACACACACACTAAAAAGACATGCACACAGGCTTAGATTAAGTAGCGCCAACATATTCGTGGTGAGGCTATGATCTGTGGTTACAGCTCCAGGCTGCAGACGGTCTCAAGAATTAAAACACCCCACGCGATAATGAAACGTACTTAAAGCTATATAAATCACCACAAGATAAAGTGTGGGTAAACAGTCTTTTATTACAAAAATAATGTGCCTGCTCAAGAAACAACAGCACATGATCTCCAAAAAAATAAGCATATTATTGTCAGTTTGGATGCAATCTTTACATACACTGTTAGAAAAAGTGGATCAAACATTTTTTTTCCCTCCACGGCTTTCGGTGGAAAAAAGGCAACTAAACATTGCACTAAAATGCTTTGCCTTCTCCAATTAGTTATGCAAAGACAATAAATATTAATATAATAGTTATATATTTTAAATCTGTTATTAAGAATATATAATTTACAGGACAGAAATAAGTAAAGTTCAATCAAAAATAAACAAACTAATAGCACCAAAATAAGAAGCTTATGCATCATGAATCTCGAATCTCAAAGTCGTACGATCCTACGATTCAGTTTTTGGCTAAATGTCAAGAAAGTGCAACAGGTTTTGTAATTTGACACATTGAGGTATATGACATTTGATATATTGCATTGACATCCACTTTCCCACCACAATAAATCTCCTGCGTTGTCACAGGAGATCACTAAGAACCTGACACTGTTTACTATGCAAGCATGATGAACTCATTTCTCTTGCGACAGGGGAAGTTTGGGTTGTACAGTTTTGCTTCACTATGTACAAACATCTCAAGTCAGTCGTTTCATTTGTAGTCAAGTCTCTCCGAATTGGAAACTCCACTCAGGTTATTTTCTGCCTTGTAGTGATGCTCTTCAGTGTTCAGTTACTGTCAGCGAGAGATTACTGTCTTTTCCCAAAATGAGTGTTGTTCCGTTTATAGTTTGGCGCACTCCTCGCAGTGGTTCAGGTACTCTGAGGCATCCGTGTCGCTGAACGTGGCGAGGCATCGCGGGCACTGTAACTCTGACATGCCCGGGCATTCGTTCCACGCGGGGCTCGATGTTGCTGCGGCTGCGGGCTGTTGCTGCATCTCAGCAGGTGTCCTCAATAGAGGCTCTGAGGACTGTTGTCGCCTCGAGTTGATCCTGTGTCCTATGTGCACACGACACATGGGAACCACCTCTCTGCTCTCTCTGCTGGCTCCCTGCTGAAGACAATTACACTGTTAGGATTGCACAATATAAGGAATATATGCAAGTGAATGTGTCTAAAGATGCACTCATCCACCTCGTTTGAGGGTTAGCATCTCACCTTTTTATGCAGCTGCTGTTTTAACTGATAAATCTGCTCCTTCAGGTCTTGGATCTGGCCCTGTGCTCGCTCTCTGTCTTTACGCTCCGACTTAAAGTCATCTGTGTAGATGAGGACCTGATTGAGGAAAAGAAAGAACCTTTAGTCTCCTTAAAAAAATCTGTTGTCAAAACACATTGGATGCCTCAAGAGCTGCATGCAGTCAAATTCTACAAATTAAAAACTGAGATTCAACGTGTATACAGAGATGTACTGAGGCCACAATGTAGCACCAACCTGCTGCTCCAGAGTCTGGATGCGCTCTTGATCTTGCCTCCTTTTCTCCTCCACTTCTCTACTCAGCCGCGTGCACTCGCTCATCTGCTCCTCTAGTAAGCCGTTGAGCCTGGAAATCTCCTGATGGAGCAACCCGGTGCTTACAGAGCCAAGCCCAGGCATCAAGCCCTGCCCGGAGGTCTCCTTCAGCCTCTGACATAGACCTCTGATATAGTCCTCCCTGCTGGAGTCATACTTCTGCCACTGAGTATTCAGACTTTGTACCTAAAAGGAGGAATTACAACAAAAGGTTAGGACTCATTTAAAAACACCACCACCTTCATATCTTGTATAAATGTTTGTTTTTCTAGTGCCTGGTTGATTTCAGGGAAGTATAGTCAATGAGCACAACTTGGAAACTTGTTCTGGGTGAAGACTTACATAGGTCACCCGCTGCTTTAGCTGTCGATTCTCCTTCTTTAGTTGACAGATTTGGGCGTTAACACCACTCACGTCAGAGGACTCTGTCGTCTGTAGAAAATAATGGAAGAGAGATTACAACAGGGCCATCCAAAAAAAAGAAATTAAAGGTCCAATGCACAAGTAAACAAAGGCAACAAAGCCCTAAAGTACACAAAACCGAAAGCGCCACACACCTCCTTAGACTTTTCCTGCTGGGTCACATCCTCCATTTCTCCTCCTCCTTCTCCACCTCTCTCCAGCCTGGACAGCAGCTCCTGGCACACCTTCACCGTTGCACCGAGCTGGCCACGCAGCTGGTCAGCCTCCTCCGCCAGGGATGTGCAGAGCACAGCTCTGGTGGCCTCACACCGCTCCCTCTCCTTCAGGGCCGAGCTCAGCCTGTGGATCTCCCGGTCCTTCTCATGGTCCGGCTGACCCCTGACGCCCTCCAGCTCCAGATCCTTCTCTCGGAGCTCCAATGTCAGCCTCTGGATCTCCTGGGAGGAGGAAGACAGGGGGATTAGTTGCATGACCATATCAGTTTGTAAAACTTTTGGTGTATTTAAATATACATACAAATTGATATACAAATATTTTACAGTATTATTATTGCTACCAATATTTATTCTGCATTTGATTCTTTCAATCATATACTTGTATCTCTGAGGAAGTCTGAACATATTTTCAGTAAATAATTAAAAATATATAGCCTACACTTCAAATCAATATAACCCCCTGCAGGATGGCAATAATACAATATTAGTTAACTAAATATATATTTTTTATATTTTATAAAATATATATAATAATAGTATAAATAACTAAATATTTTATATTCTTATTATATATTATATATATATATATATATTTTATAAAATATATACAATGTAAATAACTAAATATTTTATATTATTATTATATATATATATTTTATAAAATATATATAATATATATTAATAATATAAATAACTAAATATTTTATATTATTATATATAATATATATTTTGTAAAATATATATAATATATAATAATATAAATAACTAAATATTTTATATTATTATTATATATTATATATATTTTTTTTAAATATAATTTTTTAAAGCTTATTAGTTCTTGTGGAAAGTGTACCTATACATGGAACAGACTTGTACTAACTTCTCTCTATCAGCCAATTTAAGGCTTAATTTCCTGCAAACACTCATCTGCATTTTCAACATTATTATAAGCATTTTAAACATCATATTTACCTCTGTTTGTCGACATGCCTTGAACTCCACATCGTCGCTCTTCTGCTTCAGTTTGCATATCTCTTTACACAAGCTCTCCAGCAGAGACTTGGACGGCCCGATAAGCAGAGACTCGTGATTATCTCCCACCGTCATGTAGACCCTCTCGTACCTGCCCAGCCTCGCCTTCAGATCTGCTATGATGTTATCCTTCACATGGATCTGTTTGTTCAGCAGCTCCATCTCCTGCTGCGACTCATGGTACATAGTATTCAGGGTGCTGCAGCTCCGGAGCTTCGTGTCGTTGTTATCCGAGTTTATACTGACGTTATCCATACTTTAAACTTCTGTGTCTCTTTTAGAAATGGACCTGAGCAGGTCGGTTGTGTTGGAGATGTGCGGCAGCATCGCTGTGGAGAATAATATCTCCGGAACAGTCTTTAGGGGATTTCCTAGGGAACTTCCCCGCGGACTTTTTTGAGCTTCGTCAAACTGAGCCCTGCCTCTGCCTGCTGCTCGCACAGACACAGCGTCCACCGTCATTTGGGGAGGTGAAAAAAGGGGTTTTATAGAACTGCTTGGCACAAAACAAGGTAAATAAAACAAAAGAGACGCACAAGGTAAAAGAAGTTTAAGCTGGCTGGCTGCCAAGAAACAAGTTAGAGCGGTGCTGCCTTCAAAACCCGTCGTAAACCCGAGCTCTCCAAGCGAGAAGTGCGTATTTCCAGTGAATAACAATAATAAACGGCGTTAAGGAGGATGCATGTGTGTGCCCACGTAAATGATATTACTATATATTTACTCTATTATTATATTTACTTATAATACTTATATTTACTTATATTTTTTATATATTTACTCTATTATTATATTTACTTATTATACTTATATATTTACTCTATTATTATATTTACTTATAATACTTATATATATATATATATATATATACTTATATTTTTATATATTTACTCTATTATTATATTTACTTATAACACATATATATACTTATATTTAATTATATTTTTATATATTTACTCTATTATATTTACTTATAATACTTATATATGTATACTTATATTTTTATATATTTACTCTATTATTATATTTACTTATAATACTTATATTTTTTATATATTTACTCTATTATTATATTTACTTATAATACTTATATTTACTCTATTATTATATTTACTTATTATACTTATATATACTTATATATTTACTCTATTATTATATTTACTTATAATACTTATATATATATATATACTTATATTTTTATATATTTACTCTATTATTATATTTACTTATAACACATATATATACTTATATTTTTATATATTTACTCTATTATATTTACTTATAATACTTATATATGTATACTTATATTTTTATATATTTACTCTATTATTATATTTACTTATAATACTTATATATGTATACTTATATTTTTATATATTTACTCTATTATTATATTTACTTATAATACCTATATATATATATATATATATATATATATATATACTTATATTTTTACTCTATTATTATATTTACTTATAATACACATATATATATATATTAATATACATACTTATATTTTTATATATTTACTCTATTATTATATTTATTTATAATATATATATATATATATATATATACATACACTTATATTTTGATATATTTACTCTATTATTATATTTACTTATAATACTTATATATATATATATATTTAATTATATTTTTATATATTTACTCTATTAGCTTATTTGTTGATTTAATTTATTACTCTCGTATTTTTTTGTATTATTGTTTTTTTTGGTGTGTGTTTGTTTTGTTTTTTTAACTCTATTATTTATTTTTATCATTATTATTATTATTATTATTATTATTTATTTTCTTAATTTTATTTCAATTTTGATTGTTGAAGTTGTTTTCTCTAGTGTACTTAATGAGTTTGTCTATAAGCTCATCTACTTAAAAATGGGTTTATAAACTATTAATTGCATTGAACTGTAAATTGCATATATGAAAACAACCTTGAAAAAAGGGAAAAAATAAAGCATAAAAAAAAATAATATCATCTCATCATGTGGACCAATTTTCTCAAAATTGTGACCAAGAAATACAAAAAAATACTTATTATACTTATTATTAGGGTTTAATTATTATTATTATCTCACAATTTTAAAAAAATCACTCCTTTTCATCTGTTTTTGTCTTTTCTTGACATAAATAGGCTTCCACAGTCGATGCATACAGTACAGCACAGTACAGCACAGTGCCACAGAGTCATATGTGGAACCTTATTGTCTTAAATAAAAGTAAAGGAATAAAAGTAATAATACCACAGTGTAGCTGTTAAAAGTAAAAGTCCTGCATTAATGTACTTAAATAAAAGTACAAAAGTATTAGCATCAAAATATACTTAAAGTACAAAAAGTAGAAGTACTCATTCTGCATATTGGCCCATTTCAGTATATGTATATAAAAAAAACAATCGTAAACGGACATCTTAAAGTGTAAACAGCAAAAATGTGTTCATATGAAAGTTTTTGGGTTTTTTTTGCAAACTGGGCCACATAGCCTGGGTGTGAAGAGGGAGAAAACAAAATGTTCCTATCATTCATCTCATAAACAAAAATTGTTCCATCCCACCCAAAAGCTGTCTACAACAGAAAGTAGCTTCAAAATAGACCTAGACATGAAGTCCCCCTCTACAATTATTAGTTACTAATTCGTATAGAAAGACAACAGCATTGAATTTTCCCACCGGTAGTTTGCAGGGTTTCCACGCTAGACCCCGCCCCCTGAACGTCACATCAATGCATTTGGATTGTCACAACAAATTCCCCATTATAGTTAAAGAGGTCTTGATTTTTCCCACCGCTCTGAAGGCATCATAATTATGATGTAATGTAATAGTTCAGCAGTGTGAGTTGCGCAGTTATGGCCACACCAGTGACTGTGTGTGATTGTACTGCAGCTGTCCAGACTAAGAGGATGATTCATACAGAATGACTGGCCATTGTACGGCTCTTAATAATCCTGTGGGGCATTTCCATATAATTTCTGAAATTTTGGAAAGAAAGCACCATATCCGTTACTGTAACAAATTAACTATTATGACATTACTATCAGGAATTAGCCTTCAGTTCCACTGTGACATCATGGTACTCGAGTTTACCATATATTATTAGTTATTTCTGAAAAAAAAAAAAAAAATCCAACAATGTGAGTGCAAGTATATTCCTGAAAATTAAACTGGGATTTCACAGCCAATAATCCAAACTTCTCTACCCCTGTGTGATATGTTAAATTGACAGGCAAGCCACAATGAATTAATTCAAAATAGTAAAATATAGATTAATGAAATTAATAATCATAACAATTTCACAGTAGAGGAGAGGTAAAACATTTTTTTTACATAGGAAAAATGACACAGATGTATACACAGTACAGTAATGAAAGAAGTATTCTGGTGCTGTACTCATGAGATTTTTACAATACAATAACCGTCTCAGATAATATCACAGTTTCATGGTATTACATTATCGTCATCATCATATAATAATAATAATAATAATTCTTATTATTAGTATTAGTAGTAGTAGTCAGTATCAGTTACAATGACCCTTAACGGTATTATAATAAACAGAATTATAAACCTGATTAATAATAGCATGTAGCTATAATATGTTAAATAACTGTCTGAAGCATTTGAGTTTACATGTTAGCAGCACAATAGCATGTTAAATAATTACTAAATGAAAAATAACATCAGCTGGGAGATTTTGAAATAATGTCCCATGATTATTAACAATTAAAATATAGTGTAGATGCACAAAAGCACAGCCAGACTGTTCCTGTCAAACTTCAACTCCTTAGATCAGCGAATGTACACGGTACGATAACATCAACATTTATACCACGGTATACCTTGATACAGGTATATCGTTATAATAGCTGTACTTAAAAGTACCAATACAACAGTGTAAACATAAACAATCGCATTGCTATACTGTTAAAAGTCTGATATTCACAATATGACTTAAATAAAAGGGAAGAGGAGTAGAATGAATAATGTCCCCCGTCAGTGTTGAAATTGTCACGTTTTTGTTACTTACAAGCAGCATTTTAATGTTGTATCTGGTTAAGGCGGAGCTTATTTTCATTTATTTTGTGGTAGTTTAATCAGAAATGCAATATTTAAAAACACTATTGCATGGTTTGTACGTAAAATCTTACTTTACTAAGTCGATATAGCTCTCGAATAAATGTATTGAAGTGTAAAGAATATTTCCCTATGAAATGTTGTGGAGTAGACGTTTAAAGAAGCAGAAAATGGAGATACGCAAGTCAAGTAAATTGTATTTAAGTACAGTATTTGAGTACATTTTACATTTTAGTTTCATTCCACAACTGTGCATGTAAGGCATAGCTGATTTGCAGGCCCAATGCAGGATATATTTACACATGTACAGCCCTTTGCAGGAGTATTACACACAATGCATAATAATTCAAACACATAACCTATTGTTATTACTTGAGCGATCCCTTCAGGGTTTGACCCTGGACTACATGAACACGGTTCCATTAATCACTATCTGGTCAAAATGAAACTACTGTCTAGACTGAAGGTGTGGAGTTAAAGACCTTTAAGCCTCTACTGTCCGGAGGAGAGTCCCAGATATTTCTGGAACAATCACACATAATGTCACATGAGGTGAGTCATCGAGGTCACATGGCAGTCACCTGACAGTTGTCAGAGCCACATGAATCAAGGTGTGAAGTGTGTACAAACCATGTGGGAAGTGTCAGGATTGGGTTTTAAGTAAAACTTTCTAGGCCAGTTACTATTCACTTTTGATGCCGGAGTGTGGCTTCCCTTCCTCGGGGGATACTATGATTATAGGTAGCTTGAATATTTTAGATGCTATCTTTATTCGGTTTCCCATGAAGCCTCACCTTGATCATACCACTAACATTTCAGCTCATGTGACACATTGTGATGGCTCAGAGAAGTGGAAATACCTGCTGGGACTCCCCACCGCTGAGTAAGCCTTTTGGGACAGGTGAGTAAAGACCCTCTGTGGTCCAGTGGGTAATTTCTTTTTGACCTGTTAGCATAATGTTAGTCACCTGGATGACTAACATTATGAAAATTTTAAAAGGAAATTATGATCCCATTTAAATCATAATGTCTAATTATCTTTTGATATGTTTAGATATATTTTCTTTTTTTCTGTACTGTTTTTTGTATGTATTTCACTGTTTTTATTGGATTGTTTTCCACCGTTTGGTTAGGTTTTTCTGCATATTTTGTGTTCTTCTTGTTGTTTAAAATTTGTTGTATTTTTAAAATTATGTTAGTTTAGATATTTCTTCCTTTTTGGTTATTGTTTTTTTTATGTTAGTCACCTGGATGACTAATATTATGTCAACAGGTCAAAAAGAACAATAGACCTAAGAAAGACCAAAAAAAGACCAATACCTGGATGACTTACACCTTACAGGTGAAACTAACTGGACACATTTCACTGCATGCACAACATAAGTTCATAGGTATAGTAGGTTGTTATAGCCCTGACAAAATTAGTTAATTATCTCTCATAATATATATATATATATATATATATATATATATATATATATATATATATTTAGCTTTGGACTGTTGGTCATACAAAACTAGCAATTATAAGACGACACCTTTAACTCAGGGAAAGTGACAGACATTTCACTATATTCTGACATTTAATCAACCCAAAAATATGTTTTAAAAAAAGAGAAATGGAATAATCATGAAAGTAATCATTTGTTGCAGCCTAAGTTTGATGTTTCCAAATTTGTCATTGTGTGAGGCTATAGGGTGTGTTTTTGGTGTTAAAGCAGCAGTAGGTAGAATTGGAGCAAATATGATTAAAAAAAGTTTTTTTTTCATAAAACAGTCACTATATCCTGACCGTAGTGCATGAGACAGGTAGCGCTGATCAAATATTAATCCATATTCTGTTACTGTAATGTATATTTCTCACCTCAAATGTTTTCAGAAACATCTTGTAGTGTACTGTTTAGCTTTAAAATGAGAAAGTTTGTGACCCGGCCACCATGTTGTGATCAGTTGAGGAAATACTAAGCACCGCCCACCAACAAGAGCAAGCTTTCTCATTTTACAGCTAAACAGTACACTACAAGAGGTTTCTGAAAACATTTGAGGCTGAAATAGGCATTACAGTAACAGAATATTGATTCATATTTGATCAGCGCTGCCTAGTTTGACCGTTTGATCGAAGTTCGCGAGTGATTGACAGCTGCCTCCGTTGAATAAACAGCCAATAGGATTGCTCTCTCTCTGAAATCACCTGTGATTGGCGTAAATCTCCCGTCAGGGGCTAGATTATTTAAAGCCTGAAAACAGAGCCATGAGGAGATGCAGAAGTCTAGTTATCTCTCAGATCACTTGAATTACAATATGCTGAAAGGTTATCATGCAATTTTTGCCCAATGATGCCAGAAACGTTCTGCCTACTGAAGCTTTAAGTAAAGACAAATGAAAATTTCATATGGCACTTGTCATAAAAAAAGTTTCAAAGTTCACGCTCACAAAAAAAACCAGGCAGAACAGTAACAACAGCACAACAACACAAAACGAAATAGAGTCAAACCAGTGATAACATTAGACAAAATAGCAAATACATAAGTAGATTGAACAGGATTATCTAAAAGAAATAGGTAAACTTTTCCAGTGTTTATGGGCAAAAACAGTAAATGTGCCTTTTGGTATCTTCAATAATATTACCTGTTGGGATAATTTATAAGCCTCAGGCATCATTCACACCCACAGTTTGTGAGTAGTACAAGAATTTCCCACTGTAATGAAATTACTGAAAAACAAATGGGTATCAGGAACAGTAAGTAAGTGCCATGCGTTTCCCAGAAATGCGTGGTCAAAATATACAACACTGTTAAAATACAGGCAAGCATGAAAAGCCTAGATTCATTTAACTGGTACTATGTTTACAGGCTGAGCTTTATTTAGCATTATAAGCCTACACGTTTAATGATGCTATTTTTCATGCTATATGTCATTGGGAAAAAAAACTGTAAATAAATAGTGTTGCAAAAACATCACCACAAAAATGCCTCATATGCATCCAATTATTACCATGAACAGATTTTACCATTGACTTCCACTAGATGGCGGCGCTTTGTTAATAATACTGTCGACTTATTTTCCATCTTGAGGCCATGAGAATTATTTTTTTTTAATTCCCCTTTTATTCGTGACTATATTGATTTCCTGCCACACACAACAATGAAATTTCAAAACATGTCGTTGGCAGCTTTTAATCGTTGAAAACTTTATACAAGAATAAAAGGCAGTATTTGATATTTACACAGTAATACTTTTACACAAAAATACTTTTTACATTGCACACACACGCACCACCACTTGATTATTTGCGCCTAACAAGTTACTGCTCATCAAATCAACACTACCAACCAAAACTCAGATATTCATCCTCTAATAATACCTAAAAAAAACAATGTGTGTCACTCATCAAACAACAGGATCAAGATGCCAACCAAAAGTCAACATAATAAATGAAATATGAAAGTCTGGGAGTAGAAAAATATCAGTTTTTATCATACCGTGGTAGAAAAGTATGCAGTGGCTCAAATACAAAAGGATTAAAATGTTGGACAGGAAGAGAATATAGCCAGCTATCTCTCATTTTGCTTGAGAAAACGGTAGGAATATAAAACATTATTTTTGTTTTTGAACATCACACTACGCACACAGGGATCACAGCTTCACTCAATATGCACCACAACAATATGAATCAGTAATTATTTCTGTAGAACTGTGAGACAAAAGAGTTTTTATAAGATGCAAATACCTATTTTAGGAAGACTGAAACTTGGAGCTCTTTTTAAACTCGAGTTACCTTAAGCAGTTACGGCCTTTGACCTTTGTGATGTTATTTTGTTCCTTTTAGGAGTTGTTTGAGGAATGCCCCATGCATAAAAAGTTAAATTTTTAGGTTATGATGCAGATCCCAGCAGAAACAGATCCCAGGGAACACCATAGAGAAAAGAAAAATGTCTTAAACTCACCCCCAGCACAGGATTTAACAGTAAGCCACATCTGCCAATGATTTTTTTTAGGGTCAATCCTTTTTAATCCTGGATTCAAAGCTCTGCTAGTTCTCACTGTGACCATGTAATTAGGGATTCCTTTACACCTTGGATGCCAGCTGAGTGCAATTACTGAGCTGACAGCAAAGGCAGCTCCACAGGAAAAGACACTTTAATTCTGGCCACTAGGGGGCGCCAAGTGCTCACTAAGTGCAAAATGAATGGGAGTCAATGGATGAAATCAAAAATCTTTTCACAAAATCTTATATTACTACAATTTAAGGGACGTTTTTTTCCCTATATTTACTTAATTCTGTGTCTGTACCAAATATAAATGTGTGCCCTGCTCAAAAAACACGGCCAATCTGTCTGATTTAGCCACTTAAAGATGTGCTTTTAAAGGAACAGTGGGTGTAACATTTAGATCTACTGGCAGAAATGGAATATGATATTAATAAGTATGTTTTCCTTAGTGTATAATTACCTTAAAATAAGAATTATTGTGTTTTCATTACCTTAGAATGAGCCGTTTCTATCTATATAGTACAGTATAGTACTACAGTAGCCCAGAACGGACAAACCAAACACTGATACCAGATAGGGCCATTCACGTTTTTGTGTTTTCTCCTACAGGCTTGGCACATGGGAGAAATTTCAGTTTTGGTTGCAATCTGCAACCTCACCACTAGATGCCGGCAGATCCTACACACTGCACCTTTAAGAATATTGTGACCTTATTGATGAATGTAGCTTGAGTGTATTGGGGCATAGCACCTGTCAGAACACGGAAATCCGTAAGAATTATTATTTTTTTGCTTAGTTTAGTTTTTTAGCTAGCAGATATGCTATATACTGTCTATTTTTTTATAAGATATTGGGCATTTTTAATAAACACCAATGATGTGTTTTCTGAGGCTAAAGAAACATGTTTCTGGAATCTAGAGAGGAATCTATGAACCATAATTGTGTGACAACGGAAAAAGGATAATTGGAAAGAGCTCAACTAAACTTTTTCTTCAACAGTGACACATGCAGTTTTCCTAGCACTGCAGCTTGCGGATACTGCGGGAAATCCTCTTAAACTCTCTCTGTCCCTTCTGCCAGCGCTTCAGCGAGGTGATGACCAGATGGCCGTCCATCTTCTGGCCCATGACCAGGTAGGCGGCGTGGATGTCGTTCATCTCCTCGCAGATGCACTGCAGGCCGTCCTTCAGCCAGAGCACCGTCTTCCTCAGGTCACGCTCCGTCACGCCGTTCAGCTTGTAAATGGTCTTGCTCTTGTTCTCCGGCACGATCTTGGTGTCTCCGTTGATGTAGGAGATCTCCTTAACTTTGATCTTCAGGGCTTGAGACAGGAGAGAAAATAAGGGATTTGTTTTCACAAAAAAACTGTTAGGGCTGTCCTCAATCAAAGACATTCTTAGTCGATTAACACTCATATGAATTTGTTCGTATTGAATTTCTTTGTTGACTAGAAATAAGCCATTCAGCATAAAAAAAGCATTAAAAATGACTAATTGACTAAAGAAATCTTAGTTGACTAAGACCAAAACAACCGATTAGTCGACTAATCGATGAAGATGGGGCAGCCCTAATGGATATTAATCCTTTTTGACAACCCACATGAGTGTGTATTTCAATTTGGTTTAGTGCTAAAATGCATGCAATAGGGGAGAAAAATTTGAGGAGGGAAATTCTGGTCACAATACACATTCTTTCTATGCATTTTCAAATGAATGAAATATATTCAACAGTGAATTTTCTCCTGAAATTTCCTGGAACCTCCCTTCATGACCTCTTGGGGCTCTCTGAGCTTCACCTTGGGAACTACTGCTTTAATAAAAAATAGGTGGGTGGACTCACCAAAGTCATTCTTACAAAGGTTGTCAACAATTTCGTTGTCATTTTCATCTGTTTCCTTGCAAGCATCGCACACCCTGGGCACTAAAAGAGAGAAATTAGATTAGGTGAATGTGACACAATCTGCAACACAAAAAAGTGCAAATTAAGTATGATGACACATATCCAGATGGCACCACAGTGCACTGTTAAGAATTCCCCAGTAAAATAACAGTAAAGAACTGGCAGCAGGGTTGCCTTTATGTTACTGTAAAATTAACATTATTATACTGTCGCTGAAATGTACAGCTTTGTACTGTTAATGAAAAATACAGTTTGAACTTTATTAATTTCACAGTATTTTACAGTTAATTTACTGTTTAAAGATACATTATATACCTGTTTTTCACCTTTCTTTTACATTATCTTACTGATTTGTTTTAATGCACTATTTAGGTTGTATTTTTTACATACATTTTAATAAACATTATTTTTTTGCCTAGATGAATAGACTTAGCAGGTTACAGACATACAGTCACACTAAATACAATTAAAGGCACTTGTTAGGAAAAAGGCTATAATAGACTTGTTGACACTTTTCCCAAAATGTCTGTCTATAGCTGGCTATAAGCACAGAATGCAAACCAGAACAACATGTGAGTGAAGAACAATAAAGCTAATGCACTGATTTTACAATCATGTACAATGTACAAGCCTCACATGTGCAGATCAGGTCCCAGAATTAAAACAATACTGCATGAAACTGTAACTGATGATACTTTAGACAGTTGATCAGCAGTAAAGTGCTGTTTTTTAAGAATGCATTATAGTTCAGTTAAATTGAATTTAACAAGTTTTCTTTTGTATTAACAGTAAAGCACTGTTTTTTTTAGCAATAACAGATTAATACTGTTGAAATCATGCTGTAAATTAACAGCAATTGTTTACAGTGTGGATTCTGGTGCAATACATGGACACACGAGTGGATATATTGCACACACACACACATGCACTTTGTGAAGCAGTCCCCACCAAGTGAATTTGGCGCACAAGACTTTGGGGATGTTAAATTTTGCAAAATAAAACACAGCTTAAGGAAACTTTACCTTCTTTGGTGACTGGTGCAAAGTTGTCGACGCCTGCAGGTGGTATGCACAGGTCGTTGTCCAGAGGGAAGAGGTCACAGTCCAACATCTTTGGCCATGGGAAGCCGAAAGCAGACATCACTGGAGCGCAGCCGCTCTTCACGCTCTCGCACAGAGACCTGCACGGCTGTATGGGCTCGTCCAGATCATCCAGACACACTGGAGCGAAGAGAGAGCAGAGGAACTTCCTCGTGTCCGGGTGGCACTGCTTCTGCACCAGAGGGATCCAAGACGAAGCCTGCTGCAGAACCTCATTCATGGTTTCGTGTCCGAGAAGGTTAGGAAGACGCATCTCTGTGTACTCGATGTCGTGGCACAGGAGCAGGTTTGCAGGAATCGCCTTGCAGTTGTTCTTTTTGTAGAATAATTCATGCTGGCCGAAATTGTACAATCCGTGGATGGCTTCCATGCAGGGTATTGTCATCACCCACAGCACTGTCACTGTTGAAATAAAGGCCTTCATTTTTTTTGGATGCAAGTAAAAAACCTGCAAAATAAGCCAGTATCAGGGCTTGTTGAGCATCAGTCTGTGTGGATGGAGTCTCTGTCTGTCAGTGGCCAGCTACTACTGTAACAAGAGGGTTTCTTCCAGGCATGTCTGGGAGGAGTCTGTGTTCAGCACTTGGTTTCCTCACATCAGGTGGACACATTTGTCAGCACAGTCCAAAAATTCTCAGTTGTTGCTCCTCTGGGTGCACTTGCAGGTATTTTTTGATTTCTAATTATAGTCCATAGTATTTTATCACCAGTTTTCTTAACTATTCCCCCTCTATTTCATCTCCTGCCCTTCATGGAAATCATAACAAAACCTGTCTGACAGGTTCTCCTCATTACGCCCAAATCAACAGAAATATATCCTGACTGAGTGATCCCCTAACTTGCTGTTTTTTAGACCCGTGCTGTAAATAGTTTGTCAGTAGGGGCATTTAGCTCAGCTCAGTGGAGCGTTAATTTTCCATCATTAGGAGTTCAGTGGTGAAATCCTCTGGGCAAGGTCTGCAGGTTCATATTTGCCACATGGTGATATATTGTTTGCCCCGGTGTGAGAAGCAGACCTCCACTCAGCACACCCAGGGGTGAAACCAAATCTGCCTCCTCCTCCTCCTCCTCCTTCCTCGTGCTGCAGCTCTGGCTCCTATCCGCTCTCAGACCCCCTTGAGCTCCGGTCTGGTCTGCAGACAGCAGTGTGGTGGTTCTTCTCAGGCTTGACCTTCCTCTTGCTCTGAAATGAGTGAACACTTAAATCTCGCATGTGATGTTTGGGGGAATTTCTAGCTAAAAAGGGTCAGTTCACCCAAATTACAGAAACATATTGTCCCAATTACCCCTCTAGATGTTCAGATATTTTTGGTTTTACTCACCCAGATGTGTCACTGAGACTTCTCAGCTGGTTAGACTGTTATCAGATCCTAAATGGGCGTTATCAGTGGTTATAAGCCTCATAGATTTGGGTCAGAAGGGGCCTGCTACACCCACTAAGAGGTTTTATCATCGATTCACATGGGCGATCACCGAAGAAAGGAATAAAAGAAGACGACAGCGACCTCTAGCGATCTGAAAAGCTGTTTGTGTTCAAAATGTTTCATTCGGTTTTACAACATTAGAACGTGTTACTTTTAAGTTTCACTTTCACTTTTACAACGTAGTAGGTGTAGCCAGCCCGTTCTCATTCCCAGGGCATCAAATGCCGAGGCTTTGTCACATCTGTCGGCGTTTGATACCGCCGCACAAAGCACCCTTTAGCACCAGTATGAGACACACCAGGCTTTCCATTAACTACAATGTAAACCCATCCGCGGCAACGGTAAACACTCAGAGAAAGTGCGCCGGGAGTGTGGTGATGTAGTTTAGAGAGTGAAAAGACACACACGGGGAATGGAGGTGGATGGGTCCAACAAACACAAGGCTTTCATCTAGGATACTACTGTTCATGTCCCATGCGTTAAGTTTTACTTTCACGTTTCAATCACCTGTTCGTGTCTCGTGTTCACAATATTCAGTTTAATTTTCACCGTACAAATGCAGTAGTTTTAAACCCAACCATTTCGTATTTTCCTAAACCAATCTAAGGCTGCATTCACACCAGATCAGGCAGTGCGGCAATTCTCCGCAGGGTTAAAGTCACTTTAATGGCCCATTAACTGCGACAATTAACGTCTTTTGCTCCCTCATGGCTGGGTTGTACAGCTCTGGATCGCGATCACGTGATTGGCCACGTGATCGTTTACCAACCAAAGCTGGTTCTGTTTCTACTTTTCCACCGCAGACTGCTGCATTTTTTTTGCGGCACCCCCTGTGGCAGCCGCTGCAGCAGCCCAAACGCACTACCTTTATTCAAAATGAATGGAAAAACTTGTGTTTTCCATACACTGCCTGCTCTCGTGTGAATGTAGCCGAAGTGATTTTGATGCATAAACCTAAAGAGACGCCAAGGGACGGGACAAAGCGGCAGTAAGTGACAAGTTGGGATGAGAACGTGTTTGTGTAGCAGGTCCCTACTGATCCACATCTATGAGGCTTAAGGTTAGTCTGATAAAACACATATAATGAGCTGATAACAGTCAAATCGGGTGCACTTCTGCTGCCACCCCAACACAATAGAGGTAAACTGAATATCATTTGTGGTGCTGAAAACTCTTCAACATGTTATTTTCCAGAAGCAATGAATTGATGAGCACCCATATATTCTAAAACTCATCTACATAGTGTGCAAAGAGCCACATGTTGATTCCTGTATTGTCTAAATTACAGCAGCTCATTCAATCATTCAAAAAGGTTATGAGTCACTTTTTTAAGTAGTGGGGAAAAAATATTTGAATAGAAAACACAGTTGTAGTCATTAAAGTTTATAGCTCTAGGTGTGCCAAACTTATTTTAGCAGAACTAAACAAAGACAATATTTTGGAAAGAGGTCCCACTTGTGTGCATGTATAAAAAGTGTAATGTGCTGCGCCCTTAATTGCGGTGTTTGATTGTTTTGCTACTGTAGATACAGTAAGTGTTTCCTGACTCCTTAATAAAGGAGTCTGAATTCAATTAGATGCATCATACTGACTCATGATTCCATCATCAATCATCTTATTGTGTAGTGACATCAATCGTAAAAATGTACTGCTCACTCCCAGAAACTGCTTACTGTACATGAGAGCAAAACTATAGCAGTAAGAGTACATGTTGTAACTGGTGACTGATGGGCTACAGAGATTCTTCTTTCCAGTATGACTTTGAATCATTTTTCTTTATATTTAAAGGGTCAGTTAACCCAAATTACTGTTTCTTCAGGAGAAAGTGGTTTCAATTTAAACTGTCCACAAGGAAGTTAGCTCTGTTTTTGGTCTCCACCACCTCCAGACGAAAATATCTGTCTCTTTAGCTGCTAAATGTCCACCAGCTGGTTGCTAACTGTATCAGTCTGCTGTTTGGTGCTGAGCAGGGAACGTATAGTGGGGTTTTTAGAGCTTTGTCCGCTGAAAACGAGGCTATGAGAGCGGTGAGAGTGAACCAAAACAGTAGGGAACTGAAGAGTTGGCTGAACTCATCAATCAGTGTATGGTGTGACACCATTCACATTCAGTGATTTGATCCTGTGTTATTATAGAAATACAGGTTATAACTGCTTTAAAGAGCAAATGTCTTCCTGTCAGGATTGAGCTGGCATTCAGAGCAAAAACAAGGGTCTGCCTTGGTGGGTGAGGGGTGTTGTGTTGCTTCAAGTACCAGTGAGACGTGAAATACGATCCAGGAAGTCCAGTTTGAGTAACAGATCTATGAGTTTGAATGATTATCAGATGCCAAAACACTGCACGGCGGTTTATAATACTCTGAGACAGAATTAAATGATTCTCAAATCGCAGTGGCAATTATCATTTGTCACAATGATTTCGAAGTAAACAGTAGAAACGCAGCGTTTATGTTACAAAGTATAGTCTACCAGGAATGGGCATTCGCATGTATTCGATTAGAGACCACATCGCCTTGCTGGATGATGTCATGTTGCCGGACGAGCCCTCTGCGTTGGCACCACATTGGCCTCATTCAGAGTACTGGTTCTTCAGTCTGTGTCAAAGGGTTAACTTGTTTTTACAGGGCAACTCTCCCCCTCTTATCCCGTCTCCTTCAAAGTGTGTTAATTCTATTCAGGTCTCTGTAGAAACACTTATACGGCCATTTAAGGGCTCGAGCCCCCTATTAACCTGCAACTGGACTCCCTTTAGTTGAGCAACAGGTCAGCTGGCTAAACTGTACCTGTGGTGGGGCAGGTCACATGCTAACCTTTCTTGGGCAACTAAATGTGATCAGCTGTAAACACACTGATGATGCACTCCTGGGCTGTATATGCAAACTCTTAATGGACATGCATTGAGCCATGATGTGGTAAAGTAGTTGGAGTGATACATCCTGGATACTTCAGCCTGTCTTTTAAAATGACAAGAAACAAAGGCAACAAATGATGGAAAGGAACAAAAAGGGGATAAATGGACTGCAACTAGGATTGGGTAAAGCCTTACCAAGCACTTGGCTTTATTTCTCCAAACTCAGATAACATGCAGTCTCCATTAACAATACGGTTTCACAGACAGTTAAGGTCAGAGGCTCAGGATAGAGGTAAGCTGATCCTAGGCCTGTGCTTAAAGTCACCCCAGCAGGTTTTCATTACAACTCTCTCTGTGTGAAAATGAGACACAGCTTGTTGGACCTAGTGGTCCATCTGTAGCCCCTTCGTTCTTTCTCTTCCCCCTCCACCACCATCCACCCTTTACCCTTGCTTTTTTCATAAAGAATCGAGGGCTACGCTACTGTCAAAAACAATCACGGGATGTATGGTGCAGGTTCAAACGAAAGCCAAACCCCAGTGGAAACATTTGAGGAATCAATTTATTGAATGTTCATGAAGACTCATCGCTCAGTGTGAGGAGCATCAAAGCCATCAGGTCTGCTATAATGTAAACCAAACCAGCCCTGTTTCTTAGCAGATTCCCCCAGATAGTCCCATTTTTATGCACACAGGCTAACCAGCTCCATACAGGATGTTGGGATTTGGACAAAATTACCTCTGATCAGAAAAGATTTAAAGATAGGTCTGGTGATAATCTGTATTTTTCTTATTGTCAACAAATCCCATGAAAAGACCAAAACCAACAATAGCATCTATTAACTGGTTTGGAGCGAATAAACTTTCATCAGAAGTTGGTGCTATAGGCTACGCATGGCTGTAATCCGCAAGAAAACAGAGTAGAGGAAGTAGAGGTTGCGAACTGGAAACAAAACAAGTCGGCTTGGACAATTAAACAATCTACGAGAGAATATTGGCGAGAGGTCTTCAGGAATTTGTTACGATTCGGCAAGTTGTAAGTGTTCTTTCATGTCAGCTATTGGCCATGTTTCATGTTGTCCGGAGACGAAGACAAGCATTCGTACGTTACGGGAATATCTGAGAAGACGCCAACAGTGTAAACAGCTGATCAGTCTTGTGAGTTAAATGTTCGCCATGTCAGAATTTATTCGGCAAAGCCGTTTCCATATCCCAATAAGCGCAACAACTCTTTTACAACAAAGGCAAAAACCATCAGCGTAAAACCTTTTTTTTTTGCAATTCAGGATGTTTTATGGAAATTTGCCGTTTCCATACAGCTTTTCTAATATGATACTTCAAAATGCGTATAAAAATATGTGAATGGACACGTGATTAATGAAGTGATCCTTCTAACAACTTTGTTTGTCTAGTCAAAGCTTATTCCTCTGTGTGTCGTATTGTAGACCGACATTGTTGACCATAAACTATTAAAAACCTCAATGCTGCACTGGGTGCAATGTTCCTCCATTACCATGAATGTTATGAACACTGTAGTTTATTTTGAATCAATCCCACATACAACATCCTGCTCCCTTATATACACGCTAAGTGCACCAAATGTGTATTAATCCGCAGATGAAAATAGTCCCCAAGAAATGCATTATTTACTCCTGTTTGAGTAATGTTGACTAAAAACTTTGGTGCCCACATGCTTTAGCAAATACTGAGCCTTTTTTAAATATTAAACTAGACGGGCTGGGGAAGTCGGAAAGTATTGAGAGACACACTATTATAATGTTGGTTTTGGTTTTCTTATGGGATTTGTTGACACAAGGAAAATGTAGAATAATGCCAGCCTTATCCTCTAAAGGAAAAAAATCATTGGTCTGAAATCTGCCAGTTTGAGTGTACAACTCTCGGTATCAAAATACTTTGTTTGGACTTCATATAGATGGTCTACACCTTTACAAAAATGGTTTTATCTGCCTGATATAATTAGGATTATTTAGTAGCCCTGAATAACAAAAATCCACAAGCCTCCACTGTTAGGACCACTAGTCTTTATCTTCCTTGACTGCCAACTGAGAATCAACCATACAGCTCTGAACATCGTCCTGAAGTGCACTAATGAGCTTGTTAACTTCAATCACTCCTTCTACATTGACATTTGGGAAAGAATTTATCCCATCCAAGAGGAATTAATCTCATTAGAGCTCAAGAGTCATATAGATTGTGCCTGCCTGGCGTAATTGATGTTCCTATTGTACAGGTCTAATTGACTCAGTATGGGGCTTCAGAGCAGCTGTGGGACATGTAGACGACTTTACCACATGCATGTACGAAACGTGGGCACTGACTGTACATAGCAGCGGAGAAATAGTATGAGGAGAGGGCACAAGATGTGTTTTATGTTACTGAAGTATTGAAAAGTGATGTTAGAAATATTTCATGTTAAGTGATCAGCCATTTATGAGTCATGGAAAGCAATAATTTGACATATGCTTGCTTGCAGACAGTTAGATGAGAAGATCAAGATCGATTCCACTTTCATGTCTGTATGATAAATAAAAACCAGCAGCCGTTAGCTTACTTAGCTTAGCATAAAGACTGGAAACAAGGAAACAGTTTGTTTAAAGCCAGGGTTGGTAATCTTTAGAAACTAGCATGAGTACGTTAGATATGATCCCTACTTCTCTCTTGATTTATTACCTCAGTAAACATTGTAAACATGAGTTTATGGTCTCAATCGCGAGTTTCAAGACTTCTTCAATACAGCATGATGTTCATTTAGTAAATTATGGTCCCATTTAGAGTCAAATAGACCATAAAGCAGGGTATGCTTTAGGGCGTGGCTACCTTGTGATTGACAGGTCGCTACCACGGCGTTGTCTGGTCTGGGAGTTGTCCGTGTTTTCGTCTTAAAACTTTAACCCTTTCACAGTGTGTTTTCAGTTCATGAAAGTTAATTGTAACATTTTGATCGCCTGAAAATGTCTCATTCAGCGTTCGGTTTTACGTAGCTCCACCCTCTCGTGTCACTTGTGGTTGCAGATAACCAAGATGGCGACGGTCAAAAGCATAGATGACGACGGCCAAAATGCTGAAATCGAGGGTTCGAAACGGCAGTCCACAAACTAATGGGTGACGTCACGGTGACTATGTCCACTTCTTACAGTGTTTTTGATCGGCAACACTGACAGTACGTCCGTTCAGGCCTCCTTCAAAAGCCACTCCCCCAAAATATTATAATGAATGTAAACAATGAACATGGCTATTATTAGTACTCACAGCTGTCAAGCTAGCAGCTTGTGGAAGACTCCGGTGACGAACAAAGACGGGCAGAGTGCACGCAGACAGGCAGGTAGGTATAGCCTGGACAGACTTATTCTGACTGTCCTGCGACAGCCACAGATGCCGGACAAAGTGTACAAACTGCAAGTTGCGGTTATGCCCAGACTATTTCTTGGTCAAAAGCAGCAACTTCCTGAAGACTTCAGGAAGTCAATTGTTGCTCGTTTTTTGTAGAGATTAAACAAACAAGATATAATGTGTTAATTAGTGACCTTTAGCTTTACGAGAGTGTTATCAATCTTCTCATCTAACTCTTGGCAAGAACGCGAATAAATGCATTTCCCAAAATGTCTAACTATTACTCTAATGGCTTGAGATAATCACCATACAGCTAATTAGTATGGGAACGAGCTCAGTATTTTAAAGCTCGTCAAAAGTCCAGCCAGATTTGTGTTACAGAATCCAAAAACAGTGACTTTGTACCATAAAGCACAGCAGTGAGCCGGGCAGGTTTATGCTTGCAGGATGTCCATGGATCAGTGTGACAAGCAGATCGTTCTGTAGGGCCCTGCCCTTTGACCCCTGACCGATACTGAAGCTGGAAGACTCACACTGTGAACGGCTCTCCGGGGATGTTTTACAACTTAAATAAAAGTACAAGCAGCTCTTCTGTTCCAGAAGTGTTTTCTGAATGACCCGTACCTGATCACCCCATACGAAGTAGGGTAACCCATAGTCCTTCCCCTCGCCACCTTGACACATTCCTCACAAAAGAGACGTTGCTCTTCAGTACTTCAATACTTTCCTATAATTTCATCTGTATTTATATTTTATAAATATATTAGATTGTTGTTGATTTAACATATTACGTGTAAATGGGATATTAAGGATTTTGCACGAATAAAATAAAGTTTTAAAATTAAAATGACTACATTTTTTGCAGATTTCTCTTTAAAATCAACAATTTGGCAGATGAAGGGTAAATCCTTGTCCTTTTACTGCTTTGAGCACATGTGATTATACTTTATGGTCACATAAATACTCTTCACTTTGCTGTAAGTAAGAGGAATACCTGTTTGGTTTCTTTACACTCTTTAAAGAACTTTTTTATTCCTAAATTTGCTCTTTAGAGCATTCTTAAGTGTCATTTTAAGTGTCCTGGATCTCAATCTGCAACATTGCAGTAGCAATAGTATTGTGCTGTTGGACCTTGAGTTTGATTTGGTATGCTAACATGTACTTCTTAAAAATGTGATGATATATTGTTAATTTGATTTCATTTTATTTTTTCATTTTGGTTCTTTTCTATCCCATTTATGAGACTTTTAAATAAACAATAGTTTGAATAACAAATTACATGTTTATTGGATGTAAATGCAAATGAAAAAGACAAATGATTTAATCTTGAAACATGTTTTTCAAATTAATTTACTTCCTGCAAAGACAAGTTTTCTGTGACATGAACAAATTACCACTGTGGCAGAAGCCATGGATCATTTGCCTTTCGACAGTTTATGTTGTGAAATATAATCTCACAAACCTTCATCACAGGAATTTGGGGGTTAGAAAAAACTAAAAAGAAAAAACACCCCTCTTAATTTTAGCGATGGTGGCAGCGGGTTAGCAAGTGACCCACAGTGACCCCTGGAATACCAGACACGGGCTCAAGTGTAAATAAAGGTTTGGTATTCATTCACAGTTGTGACACCACAACAAGGACACATTTTGTTTGGAGATATAACTGAGAAGTGTGTGTGTCAACCAGAAACAGACTTTAAGTTCAACCCAAACTCTGAACAACCTCTGCTCACTAAACTTCAAAACAGCCACTCTGAACCATGAAACAAGATTTGACTTGTAGTCGCCTTCTACTGTTTCAAGAATAGAACAAAGCCATTCAAATATATCTCCTATGAAAACATGCATAGTACAGAAAACAGATCTCCAAGATAATTATTTTTTTCGTTTTCCAGATGTAAATGTGATAAGATTTCTTTCCCCTGACACTGTGAAATGTTTTAGTTTCTCCCAGCGTACTGCAAGTAAGACTGATAACTCCATTCAACTTCAATAAATGCAATTAAGAGTAATTTTATCCAGATACCCCTGACTTGCAAAAAAAAATACACACATGCATGAGTAGACAGAATATACACTTTATTGTTTTGGAGGGACATTTTTGCTGTAATTCAAGTTATATAGATAAGATCAGAAGAAAAACAGCACATGAAATTATATTTGTTGGATCAGTTTTGTTCATATTTGAACTGTGTTTTACTGGGTGACCAGGAAAAGCAAATATGGAAAGAAGAATGTTCTGCACCCTCTGTTTCTCTCTGTGTCATAATAAAACCAGACTTTTTATTTCAAGATAATAAAGCAATACAAAGACAATATATCAGCAACATTCATACATGTAAAGGCAGGGTATAGAAGGGAAGGAGTTATTGCACGGACATTAGGAAAACCATAAATAAGTTCAGCATCTACACACATAAAAACACTATTTATGAAATGATTCTCATATCAAAATCCTGTATCCAATGTAATGTATCCAACAGAGTACTCAGAGTACTTTATATGTCCCCTTAATGTACATGCTCAGTAATGTCTAGAAACAGATTCTGTATGTGCATTCATATGCAGTATCTGTATGCAATGCATGGATGTATAATAAGAACTGGATACCGGACCCCAAGGTGGCGCCTATTCATTCCAAAGAGAACAGCTCGCCTGGCGCAAAAGTTTTCTAGCTTCTGGGTTTACTTCCAGGTTATGCAGCTGTCTGAATATATGCAGTAGTGTTTCTCCTGCTGGCCCCGCCTGTGAGTTCCCGCTCGGCCCATAGACTTTACATTCTGATGACGTCACAGATTCGTATGATATCTCAAGAAAAGTTATTTTACGTGCATTTTTCTACGAATGTCCAGCAACACGTGTCAAATTCCCGGTCGTTACATGCATACAGTCTTTTAATCTTAAACTACACAGGAAACAACTTGGTTAGGTTTTGCCAAGAAAAACAAACAAAACTACTTAGTTAGGTTTAGGAAAATATAGTAGTTTGGGTTAAAATAACAACGGAAGTCACGTAACTTACTTGACAAATACATCAATGTTGACTTCTGGTTGATCCTGGGCAAAAGTCAGTTTTTTTTTTGACCCACCCATCCACCCCGACCTCCTCCCTATGCGGCGTTTATAGCTCTTCCCTTCCTGGTTCACGATTACTTGGATTACATATGAATTCATTTCGTGGGATATATACAAATTACATTGCATTACTTTTTGTAGGAAATGCCAAAAAGCTGAACAAAACGACATTATTATTTATACTTGTCATTTGTTAAATAAGACCAATGGAGTTTGGCTCAAAAAGAAAAGCTGGACTACATTAACCTAATCAGCCTCAAACAAGCTTCATGTCTTCATCCATTTAATTTTTTTTACTCTGCTGTGTACTTCATCTTTTAAATCCTCATATTTTCCATTATATAATGTCTGCCATTCTTATTTCATTACTCTGTAAAGTTTATTTTATAGCATATTTCCAAAAATAGACTCCTCCGTAAAGGTAAATGCTTTTGTAAGAGTGCCAACTATGAACGTTAATGGACCCACAAACATGTCATCACTGCTTCCCCGTTGCTTTCATATGAAGAAGGCAACATTAAAACCCTACGTGCTGAATTCTCCGACTGTGGTAACAGAGGAAAACACCCTAAATGCAGTCAGAGGGAATCACTGAGGCCTTTAATATTCCTAGGTAGACTCCCAGAAGAGAGCGTGTTAGCATTGACATACAGTAGCGTCACTACCTTGTGTGTATGTGTGTGTGTTTCTGTCTAATGGCAGATGGAACGAGCCCGAGGTGGTGCACATTAAACCTGCAGAGTCCTGCTGAGAAGAGGAGGGAAAGACCCTGAGTTATCCTAAACTCTTTGGGGAGACACATCACTGCACACACACTTAAAAACCGGCCTCACATTAACTAAACTGTGGCTCCCCTTTAACGCTTAGGGCTTTTCCAACCTCAAACATCCAGCAAAATGACCTGATCCAAAGTGCTTCTGCTGAAATCTTTTGACATTGTACTTCACAGGAGGATTAAACAGAAGCTCTGTGATATAGTATTTTAGAGCATCATTGCTGCACCACAAGGCACACAACCAGAAAATAAACACGGCCACGCTTATCTTTCACCACTTTACAAAACATTCTGCTTGACAGTCCTGGTTAAATTATGGTGATGGCACAATATCGAGCTATAGCGGTCCAACCAAGCCTCACACTGCCAGAGGTTACGTATGCCCTATCAGATGACACATCCAGTGTATACAAGCCTAAATATAACATTTATTCTAATCCATTCCATGCATGATGCCTGGGTTTTTAAGGCTGCTATTACGACTGTAATGGGAAGCAAGAAGTGACAAACTTGCTCAGTGTCAAGATGATGAAACCGCTTTGTTTGCCGTATTTTTGGAAGAAACACTTTTGTCACTGTTGCTCTGCCAAAGGAGCATCAAATATCCCATTGTTTATAAGAAGTATTAAAACCAAAAGCCTCATTGTATTTTGATCAAATCAAGATGGCATTCAATGTTACTCCAGATTACCAGATTAAAATGATTTTAGGGCTGGTGGAGTGCATGTATAATGCATATAATGAAGAATAATAAAGTCATTGTTCTTTTTAAGGTTAAGCCTTGGTGACATTTGCTTCAAAATTCAGACAAAATTTGCAACACAACTGACATAATAAGGCTTAAAGGGACTGTTTGTAACTTTTTAAGCTTATAAATGTAGCGGGTCGGCACACATGCGCGTTCGCATATGCGCGCTCGCGTGTGGCCGGAGCCTCGTCTCCGCTGCCTGCTCTCCTTCACTCAGACAGCGCGCGCGTCCTCGCTGTCTCGCTCCACCTCTAGACGTGAACGCGCGCTCACTACACACTGCAGAAGAGTTAGTTTAGCTCTGAGAATATCTAGTGAATGTAGAGTGGACGTTTGTGCAGAAATAACTGCTGCAGCTCCTCCAGACCAACAGAGGTTTTCCGTGTCTTGTGAAGTGATGGGGCTCCTCAACGAGTTACGTTATCGTCTCGTTACCGACCGGGTGCCGGTGTCTTCGGCTGCCGGCTGCGGTCGGGAGGCGATAACGTAACTCGTTGAGGAGCCCCGCTGTTGAAGCCTGCACTGAGCAGGAAAAGCCAACACTAGGATCAGCATTGATTCATGGAAAGACCTTCGTCTGGTCAGCTAACATTACTGCCAAGCAGCTGAAATATAGAGTGATATTGTGGTTTTAGCTGACGTCTGTCGCCTCACTGTTTTGAGCGATGCTCGTTCATGTCTATGTAGAGCGAGCAAGCGCGAGCTCGACGCTGACTTTCGTTGATTTCAAGGCCACAGGTGTCGCTGTTAAGCAGCATTTCTGAATCTTACAAATAGTCCCTTTAATATTATATGCAAGCTCAAATGTGTTTGTGTTTTAGAAATCTTGAATATGACCTTCATGAACTACATATTGTCCAGTCATGTTTGCAAGCCTGCAGATGAATGCTTCATAGCAGCAGACTCCAGAGATATCAGTGAGTCCAGCTCTCTGATGTTTAGAACACAGTTTGCAGAATAATTAGCACATTTTGGTAAATATGCTCTTTTGCATTCTTTCCAAGAGATAGAAGAGGAAATTGATACCACTCTTGTGCATTTGTGCATCAACTATGAAGCTAGTCAGGTTAAGAAGTCAGGAGGTGGTTAGCTTAGCTTAGCATAAAGACTTGAATCTGGGGAAATGGCTACCTTTGCTCTGTCCAAAGTATGCTTCTGGAGCTGTAAAGCTGTTATAGCTATTTCTGATGAATAACAGTTTGTTCGCCCACCCAGCACTTCTGTTTCTCACTTCTGCCCGCCACTAATAGTTACAACATGTAACTCCCCGTAAAACCACAAATTACTGTTTGTGTACAAATTAAACAAATAAAATAGCTACAGTGTGTTAATTTGTGAGTTTTAGAGGTGTGGGTAGGCACGGTAGCTATTTCCTGCTGCTTCCTGTCTACAGTATTATGCAAAGCTAGGCTAATTGCCTTTAGGCTCTAGCTCGGTACTTTAACACACAGGCATGAGAATGATATCAATCTTGTCATCCAGCTCTCTGCAAGAAAGTGAATTATTTTCCAAAATGTTGAACTATTCCTTTAAGTTTTGATCTGTCCCACTCCTGTAGTTTGTATTATGTAGGCTACATGGCACCATAATGTACTTGCTAGCAAAAAAAAATGAAACTACTGACTCTCCGATAACAAAGGTGATTCACTGTTCGGCTGCAGCCTGACTTTAAAGTTGCTCAATGCGAAATTCAGAGCACATCTATTGCCTCCACACGGCTCTCAACATGGCAACAGCTGAGTCAGCGGCTTGCAGCTTGAGGTGCAAACAACACTAAACGTTATCAGCTGTAACCGCTGTATGAGCGCACTAAAAGCTCACGTGGCCGGCTCGGCTATGTACACAAAGCACAAAAAAGCTCGGATTACAACACACACAGAGGGACAGCGATTTCCTTCTCTGCTCAGGTAGACATTACTCCTCTATATCTTTACTTAGCAAATAGTTGTTTGATGCCATATTAATGATCTTGATATCGCAAATTATACAGACATGAAATGATTTAGAAAACCAAACTGATGTACAAATACCACAGGAAATAAAAGGTAAGCCAGAAGTTAAAAGTCCTGTAGTTCAAAGAAACTGAAGTTGAAGATACATGGGAATGGGAGATTTATTGTTTTTGGAAATTTGTATCTTCTAGTGAAGTTGGTCAACTTGTGGAGCTGAAGTTACTCCTCCACAACATATTTTTGCACTGCCAAGAACTGTACAAACTGATTGCTGTTGGACGCTGCCTGCTTCTATACTCTGTTCAGCTACAGTACATCTGTCTTTTTATGTTTTTTGCACTGTATATAAGTACATTATGAAACACAGACTGAGTCACAATCCTTGTATCCGCCAGTACACTAAATAGTTGAAATGCTCGCATGCTTTGTGCTTCTGCACTCTGCAGATTATCGTCAAAGTGAAGGGATAAAATGAGCTCCACATGGGACACTGTGCGTAGTCCTGCACGACCACTTTCATCGGCCTGGGAACCCCCAACATACCCACACACACACACACACACACACACACACCAAGCTTTTCCTTCTGTCTCCCACATCTGTGTCTGTGGCCCTAATTGTTTAATACCTCTCCCCTTCCCACCTCCCTGTTCAGCTGAGGCACTAATAGGCCCATCAAAAACCTGCCGGGGCCTCTGATTCTTGTTAGCCTGAGCCAACCGATGGAGATTTCACTGGTCAGTGGATGAACTCATGCTACCCTCCACCTGTGTTTATTCCATATGGTCGTTGTGGCTGGATTGTGTATATGAGTGTGTGTGGAGGATGGTAGAGTGGTTTGAAAAAAACATGTTGTTGCTTCTTCAGGGGGGCTGAGGAAAACTAGGAGAAAAAAAGGTTCTGGTGTGTTTGTTTCAGTCTGTCTGTCCTTAATCTATGCATGCTGTTTGAAAAAATCTGTTTATTTTTGCACTGTACATCAGCTCTCTGTTGTTGCGCAAGGCAAACACTTGGCTCGCACCACCAGAGAGATTGACTGTGAGATTGTGCCTGCGTCATCTGCTACCTGTACTGTTTAAAGTCGTTCTACATGACGCACATTGAGGGACGGAAAAGAAGGAAGACGGTTAGGTTGGAAAAACTTGACCCTAAAGTTGTTTGATCCCCTCCATCCTCCTGACGTCCCCGCAGACAAAAATGGATGGACTCCTTTTGGACTAGAAGGGAGGAAAGCTGTCATTGCCACCTCGTCTACGTTGTGTCAGACGCAGCCGTTTGAACCTGAGGTTGGGGCATAAATCTCCACCCTCGGGCCAGCCTTGACATTCTGTTCCCAGATGGTGCCTCCCCTGCTGTGGACTCTGCCCCAAAGGGGCCTGGCATCTAAGCCAGACCCATCCATCACAGGAGAACCAGGCCCCTTATACTGGGAGCGGAGGCCCCAGTATAGGGAGCACCTGCCCTGTTTTCACCCTTGTGGCTAAAACAACCCCCACCCTTCCGTACACACTCCTGTGGCTTTCCTGAGGGGGTCAGAGGTCTCTTGAGGGTGAGAGACAACTTTGCATGTCCAAAAACACTCTTTTAAGGTGACATTCACACTCTAAAATCTATTAGGCCTCATATTACAAGCAGGTCAAAGGTTGAGATATGTTAACAGAGGGCCACACAAGCTACAGACAAAATAGAAATGAGAATACTAGAGACAAACTACTGTTAAGAAAGAAAACTACAAAACAACACTTTAAGTATGAACAAATAGACAACATAGAAAGCTGCCAAGCAAAGATCAAACGCCTTAAAAAGAAAAAAAGGATGTTACTTCTTCACTCCGAACTGCTTTTATACAAAAGAATTGTACTCCTCCCCCCTTTTTGGTCCATCTGTTTTATATAGTGTGGCCAAAAAAACATCACCGATTTGATTGGACCCAAATGTAATGCTTAAGGCTCCTTCATACATCCAAAGCCCGTTTGACCCTCCCTTCTCCTGCCCTCCACCAACAAAGTTTCCCGTCTCCCCACCGGTCTTGTTCAAGGGGCTCCAGGCCTGACTGTGTGTGAGTGTGTGTGTATGTGTGAGTGTGTGTGTGAGAGAGAGAGTGTTATTCAAGCTTATTGAGCTGCCAAGTATCAAACCACCTGTAGGCTTTCATTTGACGCAAGCACGGTTTGCTGTTTGTTTGTCGCATGCAACTACCTTTGCTAACATTGTAGTGCTAGACATAAACAACTAACCACATGTGTCCAGTGTAAGCTGTGTACAGACATATTTTTGCATATTTTAGTCATGCAGGTATTTGGTCATAAACCAAAGTATTGGACAAAATAAAACTTACAATAGTTGTTGTGACATTTCACTCAAAACCACAAATGCCAACCTCATGTGGCCCCAGATATATCTGTACCAATCCATCCAGTATCTATTAGATATAGATATTTCAGTCTGGACCAAAGTGGTGGACCAACTGCCAGACGGATATTGCCATGGTTTCTTATCTTTCTGGACATTTTCTACACTTTTGTAACAGAGAACCTGGATTATTGTTAAACCCACTGTTTGTTGGGTTCAAGATGAAAACTGTGAAAGAACATACAGTGGAAACTGCTTAGAGTGATCACAGTCACAGTGACGCTTGGGACAGAATCACTCCTATACAAATACTGTTAAATAATTTGCTTATAGTAATCAAGCAGTCTGCTTACAGTGTTCATTTTGGGTCTTTTCATACATGACAACATATGGAAACAAAGATTTTTAAACTACGGTACTCCTGTGATACTTTGCCTCACAGTAACCCGCCTGCTTCCAGCGGGCTACCCGAGGCTGGTGCTGGTTGCACATTGAAATCATGACAGGAAAAAGAAAGTCATTTTCTCTCAATGAAAGTTGTAGTCTCCTCAAAGCCTATAACAAAAGAGACAACGAGATGCAGCAGAGAAACTTGGTGTTCCTCAGGCTGCCCTTGTGTAGTCTACTCAAACAACGAGAAACAGTCATGGCTGCTAGAGATCAAAACTTCAGTAAATAGTGAAGCTGTCCATTTAATTTCTTTATATTTATGTAAGAAATAAACAAATGTCAAATAGATGGTAATCTGCATGAGAAATAATCAATTTGACCCAGAGAGACATGGTCACTATAAGAGGTTTCCACTGTATTTAGGATTTAATCTGAACAATTCTGAGCTGTTTCATTCTAAAATTACACCGTATTTTAAAAAGTGTCTGTCTGCTATTACATTTGGACGGATTGAGGATCAAGAGAATAACAATGAATTAAAAAGGAATATACTTAACTGGTGGAGGAGGAGGGTCTTTCATTTAAGTAAATGTATTACTACAATATCAAGGTACTCAATTACAAGTTAAAATCTTGAATTGTATTCAGGTACAGGATTATTAGCAGAAACAGGTGTGAAAAGAAAACGTACAACTGTACCAGATTTTCACTATGAAGGATAATCGTGTCCAAAACAATTCACAATAACGATACAGCATTATCTATAGAAAATTTGAAAAAAACAACAAAAAATGCTGTGAGACAATTTTCATATTTAACTTTTGTTTATTTTGCATTTTGTCTCTTTATTGGTAAATGAATTACACTCAAAATACGAGTGTAGGGAGGTGGATAGAGAGTATCTAAGCAGAATGTACAAAATCCTGATTCAAGAAGCGCTGGCTTATTTACATATTATCATATGTGTATTTTTAAATATTACGTTTATCGTCAATATATTTTTGGATTATTATTACTGATGCATTTAAAATTGTAGCAGATGACAGTTTGGCTAATTTTAACTTTATATTGATTGGTTTAATCTACAACACGGCATCATATTTTAAAAGGTCATTGTTTTGTATCTAAAAAAGTAACTAGTAACTATAGTTGTCAAATCAATGTAGTGTAGTAGTGTAGTAGTAGTGTAAATGTACTTAATGTTGCAGTTTATACTAACTGGGTTTGATATATTTAAGAGGTATGGAAGATTTGTTTTCCTAAAGCCGATACATGTTGTTACCGCCGTACTACATGTTGTTTTGGAATGAAACTCAACAGTTGGTGGAACATAAAAAAAGAGCTAAAGTCGATAAGAGTCTGGAAGAAATCTAGCAGCAACAGGCCAGTTTCTACTCTTCAAATCCTTGTTCCCAGCTCTGCTCAGCTATCCCACATCATGTCTGTGTTAATTCCTATCAGGACGAGCCACAGCAACACACTCTGGCATATATCATCGCACACACTTGTCAAACATCTGAAAAGAAGAGAGAAAGGACGCTCCACATGGTTCTGATAAAAACAGAGGTAAACTGTGGTCAGCGCAGTTTACTCATTCCCGTTCTGTGATTAATTCTTTTGTGAGGATTGTGGGGAAAATGTCTGTATTATAAATAAATTACAAAATTGGTCCTCATTATTAATAAATCATGATTGTTAACATTTCTTTCATCTGCTGTCAAACGTGCCCCTTTTTGTTTTCGGGGGGAAAAGAAGGTGGAAGAGAGAGAAAATAGAAAACATTTGGATTGTTTCCAACTCACAAATGAAGCATAAAGCGTGCTCTCGGTGTGACAATGTTTACACAATCCTTCAGCAACACAGCTTACATGAACTTACAGATTTATGGAAAAATATCAAGACTCTGCACATATGTTGATTGTCTGGAGTCAAAGGGCCCAGCGGTAATTTATGATACGGAAGACGATGATTTATGTGCTTGCCACAAACCTGCTGACAGACTGTAAACAGAATCTGGCTCTCCTCTAAACTAAAAACGGATCTGAATTCAGTGCAAATATAATTCTCCTGCAACCACTTAGGCTACTCTACACTGATAAGAAACAGAACTGTAACTGTGTTGGTCGTTTAATAAAAAAGTGGATGATTTCATTAAAGTTTCGATTTAATCCCTAAAAGTTCAACAATTCATTGCTTGTGTCAAAGTTAGTTAAATTCCAAACTCAATAAGTTTTTTTATAATCACAAATATGAAATTACTAAAATCCTTGAAGACTAAAAGTTTGCTGTGGAGTCGGAAAGAAGTGACCTCAGTACTAGCTCCTTATCTCTGCTTGAGGCAAACAGCTCGAGGCTACATAGAGTGCTGCAGGGATGACGCATTTTTGTATGCCGACCCAGAAGTTAGCATCACCCTGGTCCCCTTAACAAAAAGCCAATGGGATTTTTCCATTGGGTTTTGGATTATTGCTGAAAATAAGCTCTGTGTCAAACAAATGATGCTCACAGGTTTTGTTCAGCAAGATAATCCTCATAAATGATCACCACTTCTATGATTTTTGAAGTGTGAATGCAATCACCAGAAGCAAAAAGCTAACGTTAGGCTATAAACAAACTACACCACGGTCGCATGAGCGCGAGTATACACAACGAGGCTGTAAATGAAGACGAGTTGGCGTGATGACATTTAGTAGTCTCATTTAGACACTTGTTAGCAACCGCCTTTTTTAAGACAAGTAAAAGCTTCAAAAATCACGAGTGGGATATTTACTGACGTATTTTATGTCGTAGAACAAAACGTTAGAATCTCTTCAGCTTGTGTCAACCACAGACCCTATTTCAGTTATCTAACTAAAAACGCATTCAAAGAACCCATTGACTTCCAGATGAGGGAACAGGAAGTGCTAAAATGCTAACTCATATCTGGGTATTGGTACTCATTCCTGCAGCACTCTATTAACTGCTGATCCCCTGAATGAAAGTTGCATTGTGGGAGATGTAGGCGCCAGGTTTTGATGAGGAATAAGAATGTGTAGAATAAAAAAAGATGTTATCTCAGGTTCTGCTGCATCAATTTTGATCCTTTTTAAAAACTGTCTTATGGGAGTCTGACAATGTTTTATAAGTGCAACGCTAAATCAGTGCAGTACTCTTTTAACTTTTCATCTAGCGACATTCATTTCATTTGCCAAATATTTTAGTTTATGAGCAAACATGTTCAAAACTGTCTAAGTACAAAGTCATAAAAGGACTGTGTGTAATTAAAGCCTAAAATTTGCTTATTTATTTATTTAAATAAGGACGAATCTGATCAAAGTAAAAGTGAACAAGATTATGAATCTGTCTAGACATTTGATGCTAGCTTTAACATTTTGCGATACCTGGTGCTACTGACATATTTTGGTTCGTACCAAAAACATATTGAGGTTCAATACCCAGCCTCCTTTACATAATCAAAGTAAACACTAGAAAGGTACGAAGGCTTTGATGGTAGGCAATGTGATCATACTGAGGAATGGGAGTTGCATAAAATATACATGCATTTTTTTAAACTTGAAAAAGCAAAATACATAAGAAAATATGCACAATTAAAATGGCTTTTGAAGACAGAAAGCTGGTTTCATTTTCCAGTCTAGGTACAGTCTATAATCTATACCATCTTTCATGTAAGAGAACTTCAGAAGAGTTCCCAGACGCTCTTGTTATAGCTTTACTTACAACAGGTGTAATGTGTAATGAAAATCTCATGCTGAAAATCTGCGTCACATTTACAAGGTTTACTGTTAGTTAGGTAAAAGTCGAACAACCCACTGTACCTCTGGCACCAAACATAACAAACCAGGATCAGACTGCTGCAATTAGGTTTAATTTGATTTTACATTCGTCAATGTTAAAACTTTCAGTTTAGCTAAACACAAATGTATAGTGAGGTAACACACAGGAAACACAAAAATATGTTCTGTATCTTCATCTTTAACTCCATCCTTTTTTAGCCAAGAGGGAAAAGAAATTTAGCAATCCAGCAAAACCTTTAACACTGGATATGAAAGGCAATTTATTATAAAATCAACTGTCACTCCGACTATAGTTTCCCGCTCCACAACCGTTTCTCTGCCAAGTGAACGTAACCTAAATTCCTTCAGTGCGTCATACAGCCTCAAGTCCCCTGAGAAACAAACCAGAAACCACAATGCAGAAGTTGTTTAGAGGCCAGTGCATATCTCAATATAGTATAAATAGAGATAAATATGAAACCTGAGCCAGGATGAGAACACAGCTGTGTTTTATTTGACACAATGCCTCCTCTTCCAAGTGATTATCATCAGATTGGACTATCAGATAATAATCTTTTCTTCTTGTTCAGGAGGAAAATACAGCTCAGGGCAAACGCTGTGAGCTCATTGACCAGATTTGACGAGTGATGATCTAATACAGATGACTAGACATTATTGTGGAGCTACATGTGCCTTCATTTGACTGTGCCTTTTTGACACAGCTCATTTGCTCAAGTGACATTGATATTGATTACCAACTGTGGGAAACTGCCCTGTGGCCAGAAACCCCCATGGGCTCCAAAAGCCCCAGGTTCAATGTGTGTCAACTAGTTTGTGGTAATTTCATTAATTGAAATTATGTTTGGGAATATATGTCAGTAAAGTACAATATCAACTGACATGATTTGGGTCTTGCTTTGATCATGAGGTCCTGTCTCGAAGAAGGTCCCTGTATTAGCCTGGTTCAGAACCTCTGAATTTCAGCCCACATCTCCGATTTGTTCAGTACTTCAAATGTTATGTAGGTCGGCACAGCTATGTAGTAAGTCAATTTACAGGAATAACAACTCCTATATCCTTTAATTTTTCTTGGATCGACAAGACAAATGATGTATGCTCCAAGCAACCACTAATGCAGCTTCTGTGTAGTCTGAAAATGATGTTGATGGGACACCTACGTCAAGTCACTGCTGACGGCTAACATGAACAATCAGTCTGTTTGCGTGCACTTAATTAACTCGGTCATAATTTCTCCAGTAAGAAACATTGGTGTTTCATTTATTAATAACCAAAATTACAGGTGTGAAACCTCCCCCTGATCACTATCCGGACCAAACAGCCAAACCTCGTTTTGAAGTAAAGAGGTGGTCTTTGTCCGGATCAAATTGAACCATGGTTTTGTTCGTTTCTAATGTGAAAACATTTCTTTGGATGGTTCGGACTAGTTGCAGGAAGTTCTGGCAGGGTATCGTCCGACCCGGGTAAAAAGAAAAACAATGCAGCCAAACAAAATGAGCAGCGGTAATACACGGGGAGAGGAGGAGACCAAATGTTTGATTGACAATTGATCCAACGACTTTATAAAGAGAAAGCTGGAAAAAACTCCAACATTTTCCATTTATTTTCCGAGAGGATGAGAGAGTGCAGTAGAGCCCGTCTACAAACAAACCATTGGCAAGTATAGGGAGACGCAGCTCACATAGGTGATGACGACAAGTTGTAGGTATGTCGTGTATGGTTCTTTAGCGCTCTCGCAAAATTGCAATATGAAACCAAAACAAGATCAAATATTTGGTTTGGACCTTTAGGTCTAAAGGCCCAAAAGAAGTTGCCAAGCAACAAACATGGGGCAAGGTACGATGCCTGGAAGCTACATGGTGCACATAGAGTGGGATGATCAATGGGTAACGGGGACCCAGCAGATAATTTTTGCCCAAGGGATCCCTAGCAGGTTAATCTGGCCATGCTGGGGATTACAGTACATTCCCATGTCTGCTTTATTGAATAGATCTCAAGTATGTATTGTACATTAAAAAGGTGTTTCTACCAAACCAAAAGCTTCTCTGTTTTTAAAGGTACAGTGTGTAGGATTTGGTGCTATCTAGTGGTGTGGTTGCAGATTGCAACCAACTGAGTACCCCTCCACTCACTCCTCCCTTTCTAAGACTGCGGTAATGTGAAGCGCTAGGTGCTCAGAGGCCTTCCTTACCATAATAACACTACTTTAGGAGCTATGGAAGTCAGACGGCGGCTGGCGGTACCACGGTTTAACACTCTGCAGCTCACGTTACCGCAGTTTCACAAGCGTGTCGGAGAACTACGGTGACCTTCAGGTAAGGTAAAAACGTGAAAGTCTCTCACTAGAGCCAGTGTTTGGTTTGTCCGTTCTGGGCTACTGTAGAAACATGGCGGAGCAACATGGCAGACTCCGTGAAGAGGACCCCCGCTCCCTAGGTAGACATGAAGGGCTCATTCTAAGCTAACGAAAACACAACGATTCTTAGTTTCAGGTGATTATAGACTAATGAAAACATAGTATGAATATTATATTCCATTTCTGCTAATAGATCCCCCCAAAATGCTACACACTGCTCCTTTAAGGAATCTTTTTGTATTTGAAACTTCCTGACCTCTCAGCAAATTTAGTTGCCTGACTGACAGGCCGTATTTGATAAAGATCCACTGAACAGTGGTGGGAACTGTTGAGCTGTGTGCTGAGACACAGAAGCTTGTTTGGCCAGATCACCTGATATGGCGAGAGATCTCTTCCATCACCGTGATCCCGAGGCCAAGGACCCGCTGAAATCACAAATACAGAGGAGCGCAGAGCTTGTCAAAACCCACTAGGTGCAGAGGAGAGACTGAACTGAGTCAATAAATAATTACGCACCTATCAGTGACTACATGCAGGACACATTTAGCTGGTATGGTTCAGGGCCTGGCTGTTTATTATCTTTCATGAAACTATCTGATAAAGACTTTAGCTCCTCAGCTTCCTCAGCTCATATGTTCCCAGAGGGCGGCACATTTGGATTAACAGCAGACCAAGTGGAGCCATGTTGAATCACTTTGTCTTTCTTTACTTTTCTTAGAGAAGCAAAATTCTTAGATATTCAGATCACTGTTACAAGCAGCAAAACAATCTCCAAAGCTGTGGACACTCTCTTCAGCTTTTTTAAAAATAAATTAAAATAGCACCGATACTGGATGAAAGTTATGAAATGAACAGTTGATATTAAAATGAGCTGCAATGATGCATGGATAAAGGGGAATGTACAGGTGGCAACCTCTGGTTCTGAAAAGTGAAGCCAATGTGGAAGTGCCTTAAACTTGCATTCTTTCTAATAGCCAGCAGGGGGCGACTCCTCTGGTTGCAGAAAGAAGTCTGTTTATATAGAAGTCTATGAGAAAATGATCCTACTTCTCACTTGATTTATTACCTCAGTAAACATTGTAAACATGAGTTTATGGTCTCAATCACTAGTTTCAAGTCTTCTTCAATACAGCATGATGTTCATTTAGTAAATTATGGTCCCATTTAGAGTCAAATAGACCATAAAGCAGGGGATGCTTTAGGGCATGGCTACCTTGTGATTGACAGGTCCCTACCACGGTGTTGTCCTGTCTGGGAGTTTTCCGTTTTTTTTAATCTTACAACTTTAACCCTTTCACAGTATGTTTTCAATTCATCAGAGTTTTTTGTAACTTTTTGGTCACCTAAAAATGTCTTGTTCGTCCTTCTGTTGTAGCTCCACCCTCTCGTGTCACTCCTGGTTGCAAAAAAACAAGAAGGCTACAGCCAAAATGCCAAACTCAAGGCCTCAAAATGTCCACAAACCAATGGATGACATCACAGTGACTATGTTCACTTCTTATATACAGTCTATGAAAATACATAACAAATGTCAAATTATTTGAAGCCTTGAAACCAGAGTTCACTTTATGTATAAGACATTGCTGATCTCTACCACATAAAAATGTTTTTAGAACTTTTGAGCTACTTAGGAAGATTTTTAAGGAAAACAACAAAGTTCAAGGGGTTAAGATCTGGCTTTTAACCACGGCATTCCCAACTTTATTTAAGAGGAATGCGGTATGAATTGCTTCACTTTGGATACTTGTTGAGAAAAAACACTGAGGGTGGGCATGGTAAATTAGGATTCAGGAAAAAAAGCCCATTAAAAGCAAAATACGATTCTATGATACATTTTAAAGATACTTCAATTACAGTATTTTATGCAGCAGTAACGTCTCAGCTCTGTGGTAACATTTTCTTTGTTTTATTATATTATATTCTTTATTTTATTATGTCCCCAAAGTTAGGAAAACTGTCTTAATTATTGTTGCATTTTACTTATTGCCATTTACAGTAAGAAATCATGTCTTTGAATATAAAATCATGCACATATATGCACACTAAATCATCCTGAAGGACAATCAGTAACACAACACCTTTTAAATAAATGCTGAATCCAAGAAAAATACACAAGAAAGTTCCTTTATTGCAAAGTTATTTGCAAATGTATTAATATTTAAACTCATACAATTCTCTGGAAATTGTACATAAAGTGCTGTTTAATAATAGGATGTCCGTAGTCTACAGTCAGCACACACAAAAACAATCATGAAGGGAACAGACCATTTCTGTTCATGAGAAAAAAAAGTAAAATAGCCAGAACCTGGGAGTAGTTTATGAAAATCTGCCATCACGCTGAGCAGTGACAGCAGGACAATATAATCCCATTTCTTGAATCCGTACAGTTAGCGTCAGTGAAGAATCCCGCATATGTTTTTAGTTTTGTCTGCATAAGCCTTGACTCTTTTCTAGCTTTGAAAGACGTAATATAACATGAAAATTAAGAACGGTCCTAGATTGAAGGAATAAAATAAGTTCTGTTCTTCATGGGATTTCATTGGCATTTTATTGGCAGAATATATTAATGAAGAGGGAGGCAAAAATGGGTCCGTATTTAAAATCCTGGTTTTTATGATTCCAGGAAGAAGAACTCAACCACAGAACAATGTTGCCTTTCTTTGCTTATTAAAGTTAAACCAACCTTGAAAGGTTTCCATTTAGAAGCTGCAACCAACCGCAATAACAAAGTGTTTCATTTTCTGCACATACAGTATAAACATGTTTACAATAAAACACTCAATAATTAATTGCTGACACGCACATCTGCTCTCATTCAAAGTGCTGCATTATAAGAATATAATGCAAGACTGAGTTCGGGCTTTTCCAGATATTCGTTTTATTACAGAAGCGAGTTATGAAATCAACCTCAATCTAAGCAATTAAATGACTACATTATGTTCAAATGACAACTTTGCCTGGTATCGCCCCTTTGAGACTAAACTCACCCATGAGTCTAAAACCATAAAAAATGTATGAATATTTTCAATAAACCAAAATGAAAACTAAATTGTGTCCCTTAAAATACTATGGGAAATACCTTCAGATGGTGAATGAAAGATGGAAGTGAATGTCACAGATAAACTTGATCAAAGTTCATGTCTACACCTGGATTTCTGCCTCCAATAGGCTTGCAGTGAGGGGCCCTGAGTCAAGTCTGATACCCCCCACCCCGGTCTCAGAGACAACTGGTGAGGCACTGGGGGTCTTAATGGTGAGGGAAGTCAGTGATGGGGAGAATGTGGGCGTCATGGCTGAGGGGGTAAGTCCTGTGTTCCTGGATAAGGGGGAATACGCATATCTACGGGAAGAGGGCTTCCTTCTCAGGCTTGGCATACGCCCCGGCTTTCGTGGAGGTACAGTCCTAATGCCGGGCTGAGCCACTCCCGTTATAAGAGGCGGTGGGTACATGAGACAGCTGGCCTCCGCTGCGAAGTCCTCACGGCCGCCTTGAAGCTCCTCGTCAGGGAGCATCCCGATATCGGTGAAAACGGAGGCCATAGTCTGGAAGCGTGGCTCCCAGTCCAAAACATAGTCCCAGTTGTAGCTGCCGTGCATCTGCTCCTCTAGACACATCAGTGAAGAGAGAGAATCTGCAGAGGCCTGGGCTTCCGAGAGGGGAGCGTACCCATTTGTCCTCATGCTCTCCTCCAAATCCCTCACCCTAAGTATCGCAGGAAGTAGTCCCTCACCTCCTCCCTCCTCTTTGAAGTGGTGGAGGCTTTCCGTACTGGCCATGCCCGAGACTAAACGCTTATTGACAGATACAATGTGCTCCGGCCCTACATCGATAGAGTGGCAGGAGATATCGTCCCCAGGTAAAGCAGAGTCTGGGATCTCTGTGGCCTGGTTGCCTTGCACAGATTCATCTCTTTTACGGCAGGGGTACTGATTAATCCACTTGATCTCCTGGTCTTCAGCTGTCTCACCTTCTGCTGATCCACGGCCGCTCGAGTCTGACTGATTGTATGGGTTCGATGTGTCCCTCTTGGTCACCAAGATGCTGGGCCGTTTCATCTCCTTCAGAGAGATGGCACTTTGGCCATTGGATCTACCAAATGAGTTTGTGCCACAGTTCAAGTTCAAGGCAATAGCAGCAGCCTTTTTGATTGCCGCTTCCTTGATCTTGTACCGGAGAACCAAGCCCACAAAAATGAGGAGGACAAGGAGGAACATGATTAGTGAGACACTCAAACTGAGCATGTGTGCATCAAGAGGCACCCCGGTGAGTGCTTCCGCTGAGCTGGAGATATTGACGAAAACTCGGCAGGCGGTGGTCCTGGAGGCCAATCTGGGACTACTGGCAGACACGACCAGCTCCACCATGTCCTCATGGCTGCCTCGTCTGTGATACACATTACCCGACACAAAAATGGCACCAATTGTTTTGTTTATTGAGAAAAACGGCGATGACTTCACAAAGGAGTACTCCACCAGCCCGTCCACCCCTCCATCATGGTCCATCGCCATCACATAACCGACTGGCTCACCAGGCCTGGCATTTTCTGGCAGGAGGAAGTGGTACTGCTTTTGGGTGAAGACTGGACTGAACTCATCCACTCCCTTGATGGTCACCTGCACTCTCACTGTAGCTGCTTTGTTGCCTTTGTCCCTGGCCTCCACTACAAAGCAGTACTCACTCTCGCGTTCGTAGTCAAAGGTCTGTCTGGTGTGAATGTCGCCTGTTAGAGGGTCAATGGCGAAGGCCTCTTTCTTCTCAGGGCTGCCACTGCCATAGTCCATGAAGCAGGAGGACACAATTGAGTAGGCAAGCTGGCCGTAGGGGCCTAAGTCATTGTCGACAGCATGGACAGAACAGGTGTGGGTAAACGCTGGGAGGTTCTCCAGCACAGAACAGTTAATCGTAGGGAACATGAAGTATGGAGTATTGTCATTTTCATCCAACACTGTGATGAAGACCACTGTGAACGCAACTTTACGTTCTTCAGATGATTCACCGCCATCAGATGCTCGGATGGTGAGGGTGTATTTTGAGTCTTCCTCATAGTCAAGCGAGTGGTTGACCACCAGAAGGCCAGAGTGAGGGTTGAGCTTGATGTGACCTTTGCTGTTCCCCGAAATAATGTCGTACCGCAACAGGCCGTTAGGTCCCAGGTCAGGATCCTGAGCACTGACCTGGACCAGCCTGGTTCCTACATGGCTGTTTTCACTCACCTGCGCATGGTATCCTGTGCTGGAAAAGACGGGGGCATTGTCATTGCAGTCTGTCACAGTCACCATAATGACAGCAGAGCTGTTCAGTGGAGGCGTTCCTCGATCTGACACGCTCACTGTTAATGCATAGCTCTCCGTGTTCTCACGGTCTAAAGGGTTACACAGAACAAGTTTTCCTACATTTCTCATCTGATTCTCAACCTGAACCATTTTTACTTCCAGACAGAATCGCCTCTCCTCATTTCCCCTGATGATGTCGTAGTCCAAATGGGTGTTTTCAGGGCTCCAGTCTTGGTCCTCTGCAGACAGGGTCAGTAGGGTGGTGTCAGTGGGCGTGTCCTCTGGGACGGTGAGCGTGTAGATGTCTTGGTGGAACAAAGGCGCATGGTCGTTGGTGTCCAGGATCAGCACATCTATGGAGGTGACAGTAGACTGCACAGGATCGCCTTTGTCTTTGGCCTCAACCAGTAGATGGATCAGGTTGCTGTTTGTGATGGCCTTTAAGGGCTTATTGGTGAAAACAGTTCCTGCAAGACAAATCATGTGTTCGTGAGTGAATCAGTTTTTCTAAAGCTGCACTAATCAGAATTAGAAATGGATCCAATGACTGTGCAGCGTGGAAGTTGCTCATAGTGATGAACAATAGAACTTTTTAGCTACTTTAGCTAATTGTTGTTGTTTTACAGTAATGCATTACTGTAATATTATTATTTTACCCAGTAATAGTATTACAATTTCTAAATCAGTAATTATATTACAGTTATTAATCCAAGTAACGCTGCATTACCAAGCGTGCAAAAGCATGCATTGCACCCTCAGTTCAATATGTTGCACCGTCAGTGATATAACTGCCATAACAACTTTATAAGAACATAATATATCAGATTTCAGTGTCCAAAAAAATCTAATACTAAAATCTGTTTCACTGTTATCAAAACATGATATTGAACACTCATTAGAACATATGTTGATTTTGTCTTACAATGAAACTGCTTAGAAAAGCTTTAGGAAAAACCTGACATCTGGCCTCACCAATGTAAAACTATAAAACTCTTTTTGACTGATTTAACAGATGGTTTAACAAATACACAGATTGTTCTTGGATTTGTTTCTCTTTGAATTAAGAACTATAAAACATGTCTGCTTATATGACAATATACTGTGAGTTAAATCAAAATTGTACTGGTCATTAGACACCGCAATGCAACATCATTTCCTGTGTAACTATTCTAATGAATTCCATATGCAAGCCGGTAACAGCAAATGTTCTTGTTGGATGACAATAAAGTGTTTGTCCGTCCAATTTATTGTTCCACTTCACTGCAATTTAAACTTTTCGACATGATGACTTTATTTATTCTCGGGCTCTGCTCTAAAGCTGCACCATTCATTATCTGTGAAACAAATAGGTATGGAAAAACTGAGAGGCAGCGCACCACAAAGAGCACCATATTAAAGTTTGGGATTTAGAGAGCTTTAGTCAACATTGATGCAATTTTCACTTTGCATTTGTGCTCCTCACCGCAAAACATGGGCAAATACATTTCTTTGATATTAAACTTTGGAGTTCAAACATGATAGAAAGCCCATAAATCACACTTGAGTGGAAAAGACTGGCCAGAACTGAGGAGGGGTGGATACATTTCAGCTCTGCAGGATTTATCTTCTTTCTTTGGTTTAGACATTTTTAAAAGGGAGATAATAGGATAGGCATGGCTCCTCTCAAGCACTTTATCTCAATGCCTTCTAATTGCCTTCTCCGCTGCTTCTCTCTCCCCCTGTCCAAGGAACTCCCTTGTACATCCAAGACTAGAAAAATATAAACACTGGAGAAATATACTGCTACTGGCAGAATGACAACTCTCAGTAACCTCTGATACTGTACGCTGCAGGCAAAGACTTTCTCTATGCCCTTTTTTTGGCATGTGCCCCTTTAACTATGCCAGAAAAACTGATTTTAATGGAGAGAATAAGAGGGATGAATATGAAAATCAGACCACCAGACAGTCATAAGTCATGAAACTTGTAAAGCTTGAGGTAATGTGTTTTACAGAAGAACTGCAATACATCTTGGATCATTGTTTTATCCTTCTGGTGACTTCTTAACCTCTCCTTCTATACACTGCATATGCATACAGTGAGGGTTTACCGTCAATGAGACATTTATATCTGAACTATTTGCAGGATGTCTTTTCCATCAGTTAAGCTGTTCTTACCATTGTCTGGCTCGATGTAAAAGCCTTGTAAAGGAGATGAAAGCAGTCTGTAGGTGATCTTGCCGTTGAGTCCAGAGTCTCTGTCGGTTGCAGACACTGACAAAACTAACGTGTCTGCTGAAACCAACTCTGACAACTCCACCTTGAAGAGAGAACCAATAATGAGTCACATCTGCAGCAAGATCATAATGTATACTCTGTATATTCAGTCAGATACCACTTTCTAATAAGGTTATTAAACATTTATTAATGCTTTATAACTCTATTATAACTTTAGTTAACTCTTTATTTCGCCAAGAGGACCCCTCAAATGGAAAGTCCCACTCTTAAACTGAGCGAAATTGTCGCAGTGATTATCTGGAACAAAACCCATACATTAAAGAGGACCTATTATGCTTATTTGCAGGTGCATACTTGTATTTTGGGTTTCTACTAGAACATGTTTACATGCTTTAATGTTCAAAAACTTGACTAAAAACATAAACTTTACTTTTCTCATACCAGCTGTGCTGAAGCATCTCTTTTTACCCTCTGTCTGAAACGCTCTGTTTGAGCGACAGACCAAATCACCGGATTACCTCTTTAATGACTTAGTTTCTAATAAGCCATCAAGTCTGCACTTCATGTTAGTAAGTCATCAATAAAGGATTACACACAAAAGACAGACCAAGTTATACTCAGGGACTATGTGTGTATTTTAGAACCTGGCAACCCAAAAGTTGTCCTCGTTAATCATTTTAATAAAGCGTTAATGAACAACTTTATATTACAACTTGTAAATCCTGAATATGCCATGCTTTTTTAGAAGATTGTTCCTTTTGTCATTTTATAATAACAACATGCGTATACCGTTTTATTCATGGCTTGTTGACATCAACCAGTTGGCCTTGATCGATAAATATATCATCTGTACCTGGTAGGAGACCTTGGTGAAGACTGGGGCGTTGTCATTGACGTCAAGTACTTGAACTTTGACCTCTCCGGTGGTCTGGTGGAGGGAATCAGATGCCCAGACTGTCAACGTGTACTCTGTCTGCTCCTCATAGTCCAAGGCTCGAGTCAGGGTGACCACACCAGTGTATCGGTCAATAGCAAAAGGGAAATTGGTGCTGCTATTGTCTGAAAAGCCGTAGGTGATGGTTGAGCTCAGGTCCACGTCGTTTGCAGTCACCTGGGTGACCATGTAACCTGCAGGCAGATCTACAGTAAAACAGAAGACGTCAAAATAAGTCCACAAATAGACAAAGAACATAGACAGTGTTTGTATCTGAATTATTGCAAGCAGTCAGAGAGCAGTGGGGGTTGGTATTACTCTCTGCTATGACCACGGGCTCCATGGGGGGGATGGCAGGGCCGTTGTCATTGACGTCCACCACTTGGACCCTGATAGCGACGGTGCTGCTGAGCGGAGGGTTCCCCCTGTCTGCTGCCTGCAGAACCAGCCTGTAATTTAAAGGCAGTAAACAAATTAGTATTCACATTTTTTTTTTTAAATTAAGAGAAGGACATTATAGTTTAAGAGGGTTGTGTATTTTTGAAACAGGTAAAGTGAGGACCAATGTAAAATATAGATGTGTGTCAGTTTTGGGAGTCAAATTATGGAACGGGCTTAGTGATGAGTTGACATTTTGTAGCTCTCTGTTGAGCTTCAAAAAAGCCTTAAAATGATCAATAATTAAGGATTACAGTGTAAAATGATTAAAATGTGAAATAAGTAAGAATTACAATTTAGAGTCAATTTTATTGTTTACTTTGTAATGCTGATATTCTGGGTTATTTTATGGATTGTATAGAATAGGCAAAAATAAGCCTTTGGGCTTCGCCTATTCCTTTTCGGTCATTGGTTATACGAACGTTGTTGTGTGAAATGGATACAGTGTTGGTTTATATTCGCAGATTATAAAGTTGTGTTCTTTTTGATGTATGACCAAAATAAAACTATTCATTCATTCATTCAAATGATGTCACTACTCTCAATAACAGAAATGAGCAGACATTTTAGGTATTTGTACTTTTTGAGTTCATTTTAAAATCAGTATTTCTACTTTCACTTGAGCAGATTTTTGACTGTTGTACTGAACTACATTTTGATAAAAATAGAGGCAGTGCACATGAACAGATTACGGGGCCCATTTCATCAAATTTGCAAGATGCAATTTCCTTCATTTCCATTACATTCATTTACAGTAGAACAATGACTACATTTACGTGCACACTAATATTACACTATTATTCAGAATTTGATATGAGTCATGTGAAACCGCAAATTCCGTTTGCATGTGCCGAATTAGGCCTTATTCCGAATGGAGCATTTTCTGATTAATATTGTCTTTTTCAGAGCAAAAAACATATTTTGTGCATGCAAACATAGTCAATGATTTGTCAAACATAATAATACTGACACTTATACTGACAATTTGTGAAACTGGCCCCATAGTACCACATTGGCCCTCTTACTGTAACCACACACACCAGGAGTTGACTTTACATTTAATGACTTCCCATTTAAACTAATTTAAACTAATAAACAGGTCTTCTCTCCATCTCCTAACAAAGATAAAACAATCATTATTTTGTCAGCATTCAACAACTACAAATTCCACAAGGGTTTGACTGTGTGCCAGTGGCAAAGACTCATGTGATGTGTATCTGTTGGATGCAAACAGAATTGTTGTTAAATAGTTTTATGATTCAATTTGAATCCTTTATAATTACACGGCTTTGTTGAATTCTGATTGGTCAATTACGGCAATCTACGGTCCCCTAATTTATTTATCGCTGTTATATATAACAGACCGTTACTATGGATGCAGTTCTGATCTCCGAGTTTGGATGACCATTTTTGTGTCAAATTACTGATTTCTTAAGTAAGTAGCTGTGTAATAAGAGGGATAATGTACAACGAGCGGGTCATTGTTGTGAAATAAACCCCTTCAGGGCGATGCAAGATTCACATCGCCCTGTCAGGGGTTATTTTGCAACAATGACCCGCTCGCTTTACATTATCCCTTGCTCAGAAAACTCACAGAGGCTGGTGACACACTCTCTATTTCATAAGTAGAAACTTACGGATCTACTTTTGTCTCGACTGTCATACATTCTAGAAATGGTCAAATAATACTTTTTAATACGTGAGGTGGGCGTACTTGTATGACGGGGTGATCTCGCGGTCCAGCAAGACATTGGTAGCAAGAATCCCACGAACAGTGTCTAAGACGAATGCTTCGTTAGAGTTACCGGACACGATGGAGTACTCAATCTGCCCGTTCATCCCGCTGTCAGCATCAGACGCAAACACCTGCAGAAAATACGGGCAGTAGTTAATAAAATCACATCACCAATTATCACAACTAAATATATGTTCTAACTCACACAGGCTCCGCCCTCTACTGGACTCTATGGTTAATACTGTCCTCCAATCAGAAGTATGCATTTGCCAACTGAAAATTTGCATAAGCGTAGCGGGACAATCAGGACGTGTGTACCCAATACACGTGGACCCCCGGTAAGGCGGTACACATCGCTGTCTGCCATCCTTTTTCTCCTCAGCGAATGGCGATTCACCCACTGTCCTTGCAGGGTTAGGCCGTGGCTATACCCAGTTCAGTTGCATACTTACTGGGTTGACTGGGGTCGGCCTGGGTTGTAAAGATGTAGGCGGGCTGCGGCGACTAACCTCTAGCCGGTAAAGATTGGTGTGTGTTATGTCGCGGCAGGGCGTGCATAAAGTCCAGTAGAGGGCCTAGCCTGTGTGAGTTAGAACGAAGGTTACGATATTGTAACCCTAGTTCTATAAGCACAGGCGGAGCCCTCTACCAAGGAGGCCCTGCCGCTTTTGCACCAGTTGCTGAAGAGCGTGGAGGATGACAGACAGCGATGTGTGCTGCCTTATATACTGTGGTAACGCACGTATTCGGATACGCACGTCCTGATCGTCCGGCTGCGCTTACGCAAATTTTCAGTGGGTGAATGTGTGCTCATGATTGGAGGTGAGTAATACCCATGGAGTCCAGTAGAGGGCTCCACCTGTGCTTATAGCAGTGGTTCCCAAACCCACCCCCGCCCTCCCTTTATAACTCTGGGCCCCCCTTAGGGGTCCCGCCCCCCAGTTTGGGAACCACTGGCTTATAGAACTAGGTTTACAATAATGTAACCTTCGATATACCTGCTTGGTATTTCTGATGTCAAAGAGGGTTTACATATTTATAGCATCTACCTGCATGATATAGGTGTTGTGCACTTGCCCCTCCCAGACAGCTGTTCTGTAGCTGCTGTGTTCAAACACCGGTGCGTTGTCGTTCATGTCCAGCAGGCTGATGGAGACCCTGCAGTGAGCCGTCTGCAGCCCGTTGTCAGCCAGCACCACCAGCTGGATCTGAGGGCTCACCTCGAAGTCCAAGGAGTTATCTTTCTGCACACGGATCTCACCTGAATGAGAGGAAGAAGATAAGGTAACTGTGCAAACCCAACATTAGTGACTAGTGCAGCCCGTTGTATTTCAAAGTTGTGTTTTTTAAATCAGATCAGGGAAAATTACATAAAGGAAAGAAAAACATAACTTTTTATGTATTAAAAGGTGCTGACAGAAGCACTTTTAGGTTCAACTCTTTGTGGTAACCATAAAAAAAGGTATTTGCTCCTATGTCAGTATAATAATGTGCATTCAAGTATAACTACTTTACGTAGACATGAATCCATTAAGAGTTTGGGGAAGAATATGATAAAATCAGACAGGCAACAATCATAATTATTTAGGAAATACTTGTATATAAACAACCAGATGAAGCAGATAAGTTGAAAGAGCATTTTGAAGGGAGACACAGAACGTAATATGATGTTTGGATTAGAAGCTCATAGTGGTTAAACATAAACAATTGTGCGGACTGGAAAATCAAAAGTTATTTTCTGGATGCTTTAGTGGAAAATAAAATGGACGAGTGAACGAGAATTTGTGCTATTAGCATAACTCAAATGATGAAAGCTGGCATGAACACCATCTGCTAATCATAACCAGCGAACTCCTGCAACAACTTTGGATGGACGGAGGAAAGAAAGGAACGAATGCAATGTTTTTGTTTTGTTTCTTACCCGTGTGACGGCTGATGGAGAAAATATGATTCTCGTTGCCGCTAAATATGGTGTACGTGATCCTTTGTCTGCTGTTGGTTTGGTCACTGGCCTCCACTTTCGCAATCCAAGTGCCTTGACAAAGAGAGAGTGAAAACATTGGTGAGGTTTTTAATCCCTTAAGACCCGCGATCCTGACCAATTTTACTGTCTTTCAGAGGCTGTAGCAGGTTCAGTTTTAGAGCTAGTGTGAAGACACAGATGTCATATGAAACTAGAAAACCTGAGGAAATATGTCATGCTAGCATTTCTGGAAAGAGGCTAAATAACTTTCCAAAGCGTGGATTGACAATAAGGGGGTTTCTGAGCAGTTTGTGCTCGCCATCTAATCGCCGAAAAATGCATTCTTGCAGAAATCTTCAAATGTCAAAAGTGTTTGATACCAAACCACAACATGGCTTGTTCTATGCTGTTCCTCAAGGTCTTGGTGTCTTAAAGTGATATTTTGGAGGGATTTTTGATCATTTGTATCAATTCTTGAGTGGTAAAAACTGGTTAAATTTAGCACCCAATCTGTGTAACAAATGGTATCAACCCAAAATTGCTACAACAACTTTAATTAATTAATTCATGTTTATTTCTAATTTATGACTAGAACAACTTGACACATCGTGCTGAGCTGAATCTCAAATTAATCTTCAGGTTCCCAGCTTTCAGATGATGTACACCACTTCTATGTGACATATATTATTGACCTGCTATCTCCCCTCTAAAAAAGACAAAAACGGGTCTGGTGTGGGTCTAATGGTATCAGTGAATACAGAAGGAACAGAGGTGGTAAAACGTACCAGCTCTACTGTTCTCCTTGACAGTAGCGTTGTACACTTTGTTTGTGAACTGCAGTCCTTCGTGTTCTCCCTTCAGATGGATGAAAACCAGGCAGGTGGAGGTTAAAGCAGGTCGTCCTTTATCTGAAACCACAACCTGCAGCTTCCTCCCTGAGAAACCTGCTCTCACTCGTCTCCTTAGTGAAATCTCTCCCGACTCGCTGTTGACGTCAAACAGGTTCTCCTCGTCGGACAACATAAACTGTATCGTCCCGTTGTCACCCTGGTCGCCGTCTGTTGCCGCCACCGTGGTTACTATCTGGTTTGGTAGGTTCCTCATGGAAACCCACGCGTTGATGGGATTCTGCTCGCAGACCGGCACATTGTCGTTCACATCCTCCACCTGTATGGTCAGCGACGCCACGGAGCTCAGCGGCCCTTGGGTGCAGCCGTCGGTAGCCACGGCTTTGAGGGTGTACTGGGCCCGGCTCTCTCTGTCCAGAGACCTGGTGGTGCGGATCACTCCTGTGTAAGCGTCCACCGAGAAGGCCCCCTGGCTGCTGTCCTCTGTCAGAGAGTAGGTCAGGTCCCCGTTGGACCCCTCGTCAGGATCGAAGGCACCGACGCGCAGGACCTCCGCTCCTGCAGGTAGGCCCTCGCTGATGAAGGCGTGGTAGCTCTTACGGGTGAAGGAGGGGATGTTGTCGTTCTGGTCCAGTAGCAACAGCTGGAGTTGGGTGGAGGAGCTGAGCGGCGCGGGGCCGTAGTCACGGGCCTGTATGGTGAGTGTGTAATTCTGCCTTTCCTCGCGGTCAAGGACCTGCGTGGTGCTGACAACACCCGTGTGGCTGTTGATGGTGAAGCGACCTCTGTAGTCCTCACCTAAAGACAGCGGATAGAGATTAAAGCATAATTCTTACCACAGATTGGGTCTTATTTTTTTGTACATTTGTCCATTACTTCTATCCATTATGGTAACATTTATCACCAAAGTAATTGACAACATTGTTATGACTAAGTTCGACATGAGCGGACAGTTTAGCCAGATTATCTAAAACACTTTATTTGAAGGTAAAAACTGGAAAGTCGAATGAGTTTGGCTTACATCACAATGTCGATGAGTTCCCAGATCTAAGCTATTAACTTGGTAAGTATAACGTTATTACTGATAGCCAAAACTACCAAATCATGATCCGAATAGCTCGATACACAGGCTCCTTACCTAAAATGGAGTAGTGTATGGTTCCATTTTCCCCGTGGTCTGGATCAGAGGCCTGAGCCGTGTGGACCACCCCAGGAGGCAGGTTTTCTGGCAGGCTGATCTGGAAGGACGACTGCATGAACTCCGGAGGGTTGTCATTGTCATCCAGCACGGAGCACAGCACTGTGGCCGTGCCCGACAGAGGCCGCGGGCTACTGTCGCGAGCCTGGACTGCAGACAGTAATCAAAGGGAATTCACACCTCACGGCTCACGCTCGCTGAAGAAACCTCTGTATAATTTTATTTTATTCTGTTAGTCCTGTGAAATCAGTAATTGAACCAGGGACATTGTGATCACAGTATATATGTGTCTTAATCACTTGGCCACAATGACGCCCATGGTTCTTATTTATTTCCTGGACTTAAATCCATGGGAATAAGGGAACAAGACTGAGGTTGCATCCGAAATTCCATACTAACATGCTATTAAGTACGCTAAAACAATATGTGAGATTTTCTAGTATGTCCGAAACCCTAGTATGAAATAGGGCTGAGTACTGGCAAGAATCTGGCATATCATGATACAGGGGTTACGATTCAATTGGTGACGATTATATTGCGATATATTGCAACTTTTGAAGTCTGTTATAGTATAAAGATGCATAAAATCTGAGTTATGCAATCAGAACAGTGGGATGTGCATTTGTATTTACCACAGTCCCTGTAACATCCAACATCATAGCACTACTTTGAGAGGGCACACACACTGAGAGGGAGCATCTCTTTGCAAATTAAATATTGACTGAGTTCATCTTTGCATGTAAACTTAATTAAAAATCAATACAGTATCACAAAACATAATATTGCGATATTCAATATTTAATATTTTCTTACACCCCCTAGTATGAAACCAATAGTACGCAAATTGCATACTATTTCAGGTGAAATAATACAGTATGCAAATACTGGACACGAAAGCAGCATAAATATCCCACAATGCAATGCAGTAGTATTAAAAACGTTCATGACAGACATTGGTTGACAGCTCTGTAACGTCAATAACGCTTCAATGTAAGTGTAAGTATAAGATTCACCTTTGCTTTAGGTGTAATAAATTAGTTCAGACTTTATGATTCTCACAAATCATCATTTGGTCACATGAGGTTGGCACGAGTTCCCAACATGGTTATGTGTCTCCAACTCTCCGCTCTCAGGAAGCAGCGACGTAAATTACAGTTCAGTGTGTCCGAAAAGATTCATGCTACTGTTTATTCACAGAAAAGTATGTTGAATGATAGCACAAATATTGGGTATGTAGTGCATAGTATGCGATTTCAGACGAAGCCTAAGAGTCTGCTGATGTCAACATGCTAACAATGACACCTCTAACTTATAGGTATTTAGCCGGTATAATGTTTAAACACAAAAAACAACTGAGGCTGATGGGAATAACATTAGATTTGCATATATGTGGTCATAAACCAAAGTATTGGAGACATTAATATTTTGACCTGATGATGGCGGGGGAAGTAAATTCAGGGGTTCAACAAAGTCAGTAGGATTCATCCTCTGGAGAACATTAAGTTTCATGAAAAATCATACAAAAGTTGTTAAACCAAAGCGACCGAAAGACAGTATGTGCCATGCCGTTAGCACAAATAAATATGAAATACAACTATTGGTAAACAGCTCAAAGAGGCCACAGACTGTTATTATAATAGCTCATTCAACAGTAATTTACTATATTGGAGAAATAAGTATTACATGTGACACTGTATGGAAATAAACAGTTTTGCTCACCACAATGACTGAACTGATTTTTAAATGCAGTACAGACCTGAAGAATAATAAAAAATAATACTGTCAACACAACGAATACTGCGACAGCTTTTAATACACGCTGAAAATAACTTTTATTTCTTTCCAAATTCATCCACAGCCAGAGAAAACTGTCCCCACATATTTCGGTATTTCCCAATAATCCAGCGTGATTCTGGCACAACCTCAAAACGTTCATTCATTCTTCTTTCCCGTCATTATATTTTGTTATTATATTTAATTGTTCATCGAACTGCTGACTGTACAAATATTATGATAAAACATCTGAAAGCAGTTTATCACTAAACACTGCTGAATAGCTTGAATGTAATTGCTGCGTGCCCACGAGAGAGTGAAAGCAAACACTTGAAAAGGCAGAAGGTGCAGTCAGTAGAGGTTAGATATACTGTACCTCCTCAGCCCTTTAAACGTCTACTGTTTCCTCAACATAAATCAATCTGCTGAGTTATGTTGCTTTCATACAAAAGGCCTTGAATTCTTTATGACTTTGGCTGCGAAGCATGTCAAGAGAATGAGAAACAGAGGACGAGAGAATTGGTAGAGGCTTTATATGTTTTGTTTTAGCAGCTTTACATTTTTTTTTTAGATATTAGATATTTTTATAACCCTTTAGTAGGAAGATTTGAGCCAAGTTACTGGCTTAAATGTGTAGCCAAGCAGGAACATTGTAGAAAGAAGAGAGTGACAGGCTTTCAAATAGTTGGTTGGGCTTCTATCCTCAGTTTCACACTGGATGCGATTTTAATTCAGGAAATCCTGATCACAGTCATTGATGATACAGGTCCAACACCAACTTTAAACTTACATCAACTTAATGTTTTCTTACTCATCAGTACCTGATTGTGATTGATTGCAGAGGTGTGGACTCAAGTCCAAGTCATGTGACACAAAATTAATGACTTTAGACTGAACAAAATCAGAGAAGACTTGCAACTGGACTTGGACTTTAACCCCAGTGACTCGTGACTTCACAAGGACTTGAGCCTTTTGACTTGAAAATACTTGATACCTTCACCAAAGCCCAAACATTAAAAAGTATGTCATTCAAGTGTGCCACAAATCAACTAATTTCCCCTCATTTAATACTATTCATTCCCAGCAAGTCGACACTTATTTCCCCAGATCCACTTTGTTTGAACCAATCCGACAGCATCCAATCGAGTTGCAGGAGAGAACCACGAAGAACTAACGTTACGTCACTGAGCACCACTTTGGAAAATTGATACCTAAGATAAGTTTGTTTGCGAACAAAAACTGCGGTGGTCAACAAAAAACTAAACTAAAACGTGCAGGTCGAAAATTACAGACGGAGACGCAAATGGCATTTCATTTGGTGAAAAGCACATTATGTCTTGTTTAGGACTCGAATGTCAAAGTTTAGGACATTTGTGACTTGCAAAACAATGACTTGGTCCCACCTCTGACTGACTGTCACTACTTTTCCCAACTTGTAAAAACTCAGATGGTTTTCTTTGTTCCCTGTTGACATTGTAAAATGCCACTCTGAATCAGGCAAATCCTGACGCATTCCATCATTATCCGTGTAGCGCCAAGACTGTGGTTTCAACAGTCGTCTTACTCATTAAATAGACGGCCTTTACTGTGTGATGTCGCGCCATTGCACGTTTTCCATGAAGCTTAATAATCTTAAAATTCTATTTATGAAACTTCCTCTGGCGGAGGCGTGCTTTATTTCAGGTGAGGCGGGGAGCTTCTGTGTGAAACCCTGTTATCTCAACATCCACAGGATTTTATTAAATCACAAGTAACATACCTGCCTTGAAGTAAAGTGACAAACGTGATCACCCAAACTGCTTGATGACAACGAGAGTGTGCTTTATATCGGAGTGTGTGTGTGAGCGTGTGTTGTACCTCTGAGCGTGAAGTGGTGCTGCTGCTCTCGGTCCAGGTAGGAGGTGGTGGTGATCAGACCGGTGTAAGGGTTGACGCTGAAGAGCTCGTAGCCGGGGCCGGGCAACAGGCTGTACCACACCACGGCGTTCTCCTCTGGGGGAGGAACACAGGAGGTTAATGTATGTTTAACACACTCTGTGAGAGAGCACTGCTATAGACCTCAAAACAAATCCTCATTTCATAGAATGTGTGGAAAACTACTAAAATAAGCAAACACCACACCGGATGGTAGGGCGGTGTACTGGCAAGAATCTGGCGATACAATACGTACCATGATATAAGGGTTACGATTCAATATATCGCGATATATTGCGATACTGAAAGCAGGAAGGAAGGCGGTAGTAGTAGTAAGGCGATATTTTACCATTTTTAAAATCTAAAACAGAAAACTGTCGTATAAAGAACACATCACCACATGCATAAAATCTGTGTAAAAAGTTGACTTTTTTATGCAATCAGGACGGAGGGATCTGCATTTGCATTTACCACAGTCCCCGTAACATCCAACATCATAGCGCTACTTTGAGAGGGCACATACACTGAGAGGGTACTTATCTTTGCAAATGAAATAAAGTATTGACTGAGTTCATCTTTGCATGTAAACTATTAATTAAAAATTGATAGTCGCAGAACGTAATATTGCGATACTCGATATTTTCAATATTTTCTTACATCCCTACCACATGGTGCCCAGCATGTGCATTCACACAGGCCATGGATCCACAAATTCAGAAAAAAAACAGAGAGAACTTGTCTTATTATGAAGGACACCAGGTACTCTGTCTTAGCTTCCATTTTTATAAATCTCTCTGAAACAAAAATCTCATAAAAAGGATTCTTTAACTGAACTTTTAGGTGCCAAAATCATTTGCCAGGCTGTATATTAAACATATAAACAGTAGCTATGTGTAGAAGTCTTCTTTAAATTTGAATGTCTACGCTTAGGGTAATTCCAGATATCATTCTTCCATGGTGATTGGAAACTTTATATTGCCTTTGTAATGAATAAGTCTTTTTCATGTCTAAAACAAGATAATACTTTCTATAATGGTCATGTTTTCAATCAAAACTGATACATCTCAGCGTCTATGTTTATGGCTGCTTCCATTTCAGACGGGCTTTATCTGACGCCATATTGGAAACACAACCATGGGGTAGAGTAAATCACACAATGTCATGTTTCACCTTTGGACAGGCGAGCAAAACCTGAATCTGAGGCCTTTTTACTGGACTGGTCTGGTCCTGCTACTCACATAGTTCTTCTATTACAACCACACATTAACCAACAGAACAAAAGTTAGCCTTGAACAATATAGTTTTACATCATTTCAGTATCAGAGGATCTGTATAGAAGCTGTACATCTGTCCTCTGACAATAAATGGATGCAGTGTTCAGGGATTAAAGTCAATGTGAGAGCTTTTAGTATTTAGTGAGGAAATAACAGGATGCAAGTGATGCTGACAAATATAAAATAAACTTCTCCCTCAGTTTGCAGTGGAACTACTTTCTCCCAAAGAAATAAGTCTCTATGAAAACTGCTGACAGCTTGCTCTGTGGATGTGGATGTTTTTTTTCTGGAGTCAAGTGAGAAAATATGTTTTTTTTTGTAATTTGAGTATAATGTCAGGATAATAACATTACTGCCAATGGTTCTATTACTGGATTGACTCACATTTCATTAGAAGCTGTGTTTTTAGCCGTCTGAAAAGTGTGTTGAGGGACCATTTGTGGATGCCAAGAAGCTCCACAGAAGTTTAGAAGCTCTTTAGTGCACACAACTGTGAAACTTTTGAATGATATTTGCTAATTTTTTTTAAGATATGGGCTGTATTTTTAATATAATTTTGACCCAGAGGACAGCACAGCTATTCATTAAAAAAAAACTACAAAAATCTGAACATTTGTAAACCAGGCCGCGCAGAGTAACACCGAGGTTAGCTGTCACACTCGTTCATATTGCACTTCTCCTCTGACTGACTCCAACACATGGAAACTGGATACAGAGATCGACACGGGCACAAAACAATGGTCATCTTTGGGGAGCGTTGGGGGGGGGGAGAGCACAAATGATAATCAAATAAGACTGCTGGGAGAGCGGGCTGAGCTGCCAGACGAGGCGATTCGAGGAGACAGATGAAAACACGGCGCCTATTGGCACAGATGGCTTGGATTATGGAAATCATCACGAGAGAGGACCTTTCAGATCTCCCAGAGGAGCTGTGTGCTTGCTGTTCTTGGATAATTCTCACCCCCAGTTCACACTGAAACCCCTCCTGTACAGATCCTCCTGCCACCTCCGCTATTTAAAAGGACTCGTACTGTCAACATGACGAGATGAGGTGGGATTCAGGAGGCCCCGCGCACAACGTGTTAAAATAAACAGCGCTGATGTGTAGATTTGTGAATGCGATTAGGGGGTTAGGTGAATGAGATTTGCCGGGATGTACGGTGAACATATAGCACAAGAAAAAAACACAAATGGAACAACGCATGAAGTAAAAAGGGGGCAGAGGTTGGTTTCAATTAAACTGTTAATGGAGTGAAACAAAACAGACGATAACCTTGATTCACGGCAGCGCTGACGTTTAACCAAAACACGGCACAGTGAGCTGCTGTTCAGCTGTATTTTGTCATGTGGTACTTTGCTTTAAAGATAATAAAAAGGAAATTATATACTACTGCTGAAACAGCCATTTTGCCATTTAATACATACAATTTTTTTTAAATATTACAACAGGTTTAAATGCCACAGAAAGCGAAAAAACAACTATTCATGTCTTCATAATCTATAAAATACTCCATTATTTTAGAACTGAGGTGCTTTTTTTAATGAGTTAATTTCATTTTTAAGTGTCACTATTTGGTTTTATGCATATTGAGTCTGTGGTTTGAGGCTTTTAGGCCTCAAGGACGCATGCTAGTGCTGCCATCTAGGCACTCTGGAGGCAAACTGCCATCTCCACTTCAGAGAAGAACTATTTCTTAATAGAACATAATTGAGATTTTAGGGACGTCCAGTTTTATGTTTTTTTTTCTATATTTTGATTGTAGTTGGTCAACTGTTGTTGTTTCTCAATGTGCAAATTTGATTGATGGGATTGGATAAATAACTAAGGAAAAAATAAATACATAAATAAATAATAATAAAATAGAAAAGAAGCACAACCTTAAACCAGACACAATAGAGTGAACAATGATCAATCTCTAAATAGAGAGGAGAACAGAGATGACATTACTGAAAGCATTGGCAGTCTGTTTTAAGATGAGAAAAGAAAACAAATTTAAATAAGCAAAATGATGACAGAACAGATATTTAAAGGTAACTTATACCAATCAGAGGGAGACAAAAACATAAACGCTTCTTTAGCAACTTATTTGGATACAAAGAGGACTATAAAGATCTCTATCTATATAGCCCAAAACCCAGTGTTTTTGTTTTTCACAACCTGCACAACATGCAACATCTTCTATCCTGAAGATCTAATTTAACATCCGTCAGTTCTCAAAACAAATCAGTTCTTTCTTTATTTGCCTGAACTTAAAAAACAAGCACGCTCCCTCAGAATTTGTATCTACGCAAACATATACTGTATGTATATTTGTAAAATCACTATATTAGAAACTAGGGATGTGGTTTAAAGGAACAGTGTGTAGCATTTAGGGGGATCTATCAGCAGAAATGGAATATAACATTCATAACTATGTTTCCATTCGTGTATAATCACCTGAAACTAAGAATAGTTGTGTTTTCGTTAGCTTAGAATGAGACCTTCATATCTACATAGGGAGCGGGTCCTCTTCACGGAGTCCGCATGTTGCTCTGCCATGTTTCTACAGTAGCCTAAAACGGACAAACTCTCACAAGTTGAGAAAACGTGATTTGGAGAATTTTATCAAAATAAGAGTTGAAAGAAATAGTTGATTTATCGATTAGTCAATCGACAGAAAAATAAGAAATGTTTTGATAATCGTTTAATTGATTAGGGTCATTTTTTAAGCTTCTCAATTGTGAGGATTTGCTGCTATCATATAAAGTTAATATCTTTATTCTTTAAATGTTGACCAAAGGATTATTAAATCAATTGAGAAAATAATCTGTAGATTAATCAATTTAAAAAATAATCACTAGTCACAGCCCTGGATTGAATATAAGTGTGTTAAACAATCAACTGAATGCCTTTTCTCCATTTTTAACTTTTATCTGAATGCCATCAACACATAATTAAACCAGAAACATGATGATAATAACAATTACCTGAATCTTTATCAATGGCAGAGACCCTGATCACTGGTTCTCCCGGGTCTCTGTTCTCCGCCACGCTGGCGTTGTAGACACTCTGACTGAAGACGGGCGTCTGGTCGTTGACGTCCCCCACCTCCACTGTCAGAGTCTGGCTGGAGGAGAGCGAGGGCCGTCCGTGGTCGACCGCACGGACGGTCAGACGGTGGAAACGTTGTGTCTCATAGTCCAGAGGGGCCGAGAGGAACAAGAGGCCTGTAGAAGATGGAAGAAGATGAACTTTGAATATGATGGTTTCTTAATATTGCAAGCAGAAGTGGCTTGATGCTTTCTGAAGTGACATGTAATAAAATAAAAGCTGATTTGTCAGGATGTTTTTTTTAAGGGGAGAAGCACCAGGCAAAAACATAACGTGTCTTCTTTCAGACTAGTGGAAAGAAAACATACAAAATACACATTTAGGTCTCTATTTTACTATTTTGTTTGCGTCTATAGATTTCTCCTAAATTCACCAAAAGTTACCATCGTTTGCATATTTAAACATAACATTTCAGAAAACTTGTAATATATTTTATATATAAAAAAAATATTATCTTAATATAAGTAATCAACTGAGGAAGTTTCATGGTGATATCTATTAGTTAAATCTTTTACCCTATTCAAATGTAGTGTCCTCAAATTGTATGGAATTTTACAAAACATATCTTTAAAGGCTGTTTTCTTAAAATTAGGTTTTTCTCACTTTGAGCCAGAAATCTGCACTTCAGTAGCACTTACATACATCAAACTTTCCAGTTTCATTCCCATCTATATTCTGAAGGGTTTTACTGAGGGGTTTGTTCATATATCATTCATAGCCTGATTTATACAACATTTTTTTCCTAAAAACATGGCGAAAATGGATTTTCTTTTTTTATGGCTGTTATGGCAGTATTTTCTGATTTATGGAGTGATAAAAATAGATATCCAGAATTCCCTCTGTCAAAACCTTTGACCTTTAATTGGAAATCAATCCCTCACAGGTACCGCATTTAGCATTAAAAATATGCTCAAATCACATGACAAACTCTAAGCCCGCTACAGCAAGTTTCATTAATGCGTTAAAGAAATTAGTGACGTTAAAACAAATTTGCGTTAACGTGTTATTATCGCATTAACTTTGACAGCCCTAAATATTAATGAATTTTGTATTTTAGAAGCCAATACCAATGTGAATATGACATGTGAGTGTGACGATACGTCAGCTAATATCAACTTGTTTTACAAGCACATCACATAAACAAATATTATTAATAAGGATCTCTTTTCTTCAAAGAATATCACCCACAATATGTAGTGACCGGGGGATTTTACATGAGAAAAATGAATTTTGCAGTGCTTCCTGGTGGGCAAACTAAGTAATGCGAGCACTGCTTCAAAATTTTCAGCACTGCAATTTCTACTGTCTTATCTGCCGACATATACGGCAATGCAGATAGAACAGCAGTAAGTTAATATCTGCCGATATATACTACATCAGCCCGGCCTATCTATCGGTAAGAGTCCTACCTGTTTTCTCCTCCAGTGTGAAGAATCCGCTCTTGTTTCCAGCCACGATGACGTAGGAGACGACCCCGTTTTCACCCAGATCTCCATCTATGGCCACGAAATGATGCAGCAGACTCCCCATCTCTGCATCCTCCATCACGTCGACTGTGTCCGCTGACACAAACACCGGCCGGTTATCGTTCACATCCAGCAGGAAGACCTGAGCGGTCACTGATGTCCGCTTCCGCTCGTCCTTCTTCTTCGCCTGGTCGGTGGCTGTCACAGTGAAGGCAAAGCTTGGGTTGGTCTCGCGGTCTAAAGGCGCCGTTACAGTCAGACTCCCTGTGTGAGGGTTGATCTGAAAAGGGAAACGTGATGAAGGCCTGCTGAGCTGAGGGTCAAAGGTCAGGGAGTAGCGCAGGGCACTGTTAGGAAAGGTCCCGTCAGCGTCCCTGGCATGAAAAGCAAACGCCAGCGATCCGACTGCAGCGTCCTCCCACAGGCCGAACATCACCAGTTTGTCAGGGAACCACGGCGTGTGGTCGTTTACGTCCTCCACTATCACATTGACCAGCACAGACATGTTCACTCCAGAAGCGAGTCCCACATCTTCAGCTCGGACCATGAGGAAGTACTGCATGGCCGACTCGTAGTCCAGCGGCTGGTTGATGTATATGTCACCAGAGGAGCTGTCGATGCCGAAGTGAATGCTGCCGTCGCCCTCAGAGATGGAGTAGTGGAATCTCCCGTAAGATGAAACACTGGCAGAGCCGATAACAGTCGCTGGCTCCGTGTCCTCTTTCACCGTAAAACGCCTCATAATCTGGTGGTCAGAGTGGCCGTACAGAGCCTCTAATCCATGAACCTGCAGGTGAAATACATACAAAGATGTTCAAAGTCACAGCAAAACTAGAACAGGTTAAAACACTGGGGAGATTTGGGTGGTGAGAACAAAATGCCATGAAGTGAATCATGTGGCTTCCTCCCTTTAATGAGACTAGAACTGATCTCTGTTTCTTCTGTGATATACAGTATGTCTGATTATGCTGAAATAATAATAACAGACAGGCAGTGTTTTGAAATAAAGATGTATAAACTGAACGAACTACAGTTTTCTTGATTTTAAAAACACAGAGAATGGCAGACTTTGTAAAAAGCTCATCTATAGAGAGTATATCCAGCAGCAGTCAATAGTATGAAGTGGAGGGATGACTGTACCTGTACATGAATGAGTGCAGTGTCCTCCAGAGGTGTGGCTCCGTCGTCATTGGCAGTTACTTTCAGAGTGTAGTACGCTCCGGTGTTCTCAGTGAACAGCTCCGTTGTTCGGATGTCTCCACTTTCACTGTCGATCTCAAAGTGTCCAAAACCTTCATCCTGTAAATCAGCTGAGACAAAACACAAGATGGTGATGATACCCAGAAACTCATCAATTATAGTAAAAGTGCATAATGTCCATAACTCACCTGAGACCAATGAGAAGGTGACTGTTCCATTTTCTCCAGCATCTAAATCCTTGGCGAACATGTTTGTCACCAAGGAACCTGCCGGAAGACCGGCCCATATCTGCAATGAAGAGAGGAACATGTACAGTGTGAATTAGACTGGATATACAGAATAACAAATTAATTGATTACTTACATTAAGACAATTATTTTTTGTACTAAGTTTTCTGAAAACGTATGTTTAAATATTCAAATGAGGCACTATCTTATCAAATATCTGTTAATTTGCAAACATTTCAAGAACAGATATCTGAACATGGAATAAAGCCAGGTTCAAAAATCTTTTAATTTTGTTTACATATTAGAGTCAAACTTCTCCAAACTGGGGGCGCGCCGACTGTCATCTACTGTAGGTAATACAATGACTATGGATAAGTACCTCATACAATCCTACTTAAAAAAACCCAAACTATCCCTCTTAAAGTGCTGAAAAAAGGTGAATTTGAGCATCTACAATTCCTGCTGAAGTTCATGTGAGAAAAATAAAAATAAATAAATCAAGAATGATTAAGGATGTTTAGAAATTCACTCTTACGAAAGGTTAAAAACGACATAATCTCAGGCTCATATTCAGTAGAATACAACAATTAGAAAAAGAGTAATGGTGCCATTTTTGGCATAATCTATATGAAAATCTTTCTTATATCGATAAAAAACTGCCCGTCTACCAGAATCACACAAACTCATACAATATATACAGTATATTATATTTAACACGTACAAAAATGTACAGGTCAGAGCCTAACGTGTTTACCTGAACATTGAGCTCCTTGCTGGCAGGCAGGTGTGTAAACTGTGGCGTGTTGTCATTGATGTCAGTGACCAGGATGTGAGCGGTGGCGGTGGCGTTGAGGCGAGGGTGGCCCTGGTCCGTCACCATCACCTTCAGACTGTGCTGGCTGTGCTGCTCCCGGTCCAACGCCACCCAGTTGATGATTTCACCTGGATGGGTCCAGAGAAGGGACAAAAAAGGTGAGGATGCACAGTAACGCCTAATATCACCTCAAAATGTTGTCAGTGTTTTTACCTGTTTTAGCGTTGATACGAAAGAACTTCCCATCTGTGAGCAGGATGTAGGACAGCTGGGCATTTTTCCCAGAATCCTTATCCGTGGCCTTGACTGTTCCCACCAGGCCTTGAGGCGACGACCCCTCTGACACAGTGAAGTAGTAGACGTCGCTGCTGAACACCGGAGGGTTGTCGTTGATGTCCAGCACCAGCACTGTCACCGTGGCAGTAGCGGTCATGTTCGCCAGCGAGGCCTCCCCGGCTGTGGCCAGCACTCGGAAACGAAACCTGGATTCTGTCTCGTAGTCTAGATTGTGGGAGAGAAACAACCACCCGCTGTTTGGGTGAATCCGAAATGGAGCAGGAGGAAATCCAGCTTCTGCTTCCAGGGAGTAGGTGAGGCCGGAGTTGGACATGTGAGCTCCCCGGCTCCGGTGTGCCCTCACCTGGATGACCCTCGAATCTTTCCTGTAGCCCTCACCTATCTCCACCTGGTAGACTAATGTCTCGAAGGCGAGGCTGTCTTCGGCGGCGGTGCGGTCCACGTTGACCGTGAGGGTCAGTGTAGAACTCTGTGAAAGCTCCCCTTCATCTTTAGCCACGATGTCCAGGCTGTACCTCTGCTGGTGATCCACCTGTAAACTCTGATTTAATGTAACCGTCCCGAGGTTGTGATCAACAACAAACGTGCCATTTCTGGTACTTTTCAGGTGATACTGCACCCTCCCGTTGGCGCCACTGTCGTAGTCGTGCGCATGAGCGATGAACAACACCGTCCCCGGCAGTGTGTTCTTAGACACTGTGATGGTGTCGCTGAGTTTGGGGAAAACAGGAGCGTTGTCGTTAATGTCTGCGATAGTGATGTTGACCTGGGTGGTGCTGTAAACTGGAGAGGTGTCAGTGTAGGACTGAAGGACCAGCAGGGCGTACGGCTGCGACTCGTGGTCCAGAGGTTTGACGTTGCTGATCAGGCCGTACTTCGGGTGAACGGAGAACAAACCCTGAGGGTCTCCAGAGGAGATTCGGTAGGACACTGATTCTGAGTCTGTGAAGACAAAGAGTTTTTATTGATAGATGATCTACAAAACATTAAAGGGGACATATCATGTTAATTATCAGATTCACACTTGTATTTTGGGTTTCTACTAGAACATGTTTACATGCTTTAATGTTCAGAAAGAACATTATTTTTCTCCTACTGTCTGCCTGAATATACCTGTATTCACCCTCCGTCTGAAACGCTCCGTTTTAGCTCCTGTCTCTTTAAGACCCTCTCCTGAAAAAGCCCAGTCTTCTCTGATTGGCTTGAGAGAAAAATATAGTGCACCTCTGCAAAGGTAGTTCTCAAGCTGTGGGTGATATATTCTAATGAGTCTGTATGTGACATAGGAAGGGGAGCCAAATCTGAATGTGTTTGTTGAATCACATATTTTTTTCTGATCTAGACAGCCTACAAAAAACTGACTTGGTTGTCTGATTTCACAGTTTGTTGGTTGGTAGGAACTCCAGATACCCAAATGTTTGAGCACAAGCACTGAAAAGGTGAGTTTTTCATGATGTCCCCTTTAAAAGGTCGGTTCTCTTAAATGCTAAACTAAAATTTTAATTCCCTTCCTTTCTTTTAATGGTTGCATTTAGACATGCAGATAGTTTTGAAATAGAAATGTTAGTAAAAATAAATCCCCAAACCAGAGCAAATAAAACCCAGAACTATCTGCAAGGTGAGATATCACGAGAGATAAGTGAGAACATGTGAACCAATATTCTGTACAAAATATGAAGTGATGTGTAGTTTTCATTTAGCGTCTTGGAAGTTTAGATCAAGAGATAAGAAACAAAACAATTAATAATTAAAAAATGCAAAACGCTTATAGCAAAAGGTAACGAGGGGTTAATGTGAGAGTTGAGGTGAAGAAAAAGTGAGAAAAAAGAAAACAGATGGAAGGAAAAAATAAATTAAGAAAAAATAAAATAAATAAAAGAATAAAAAAGAAAGCAAAGACATTTAACTGCAACTTAAAATGAGTGCATATATATAGTAAAAGATCAACATGAATACACAGCACAGTAAGCAACATGAAGTAATTACAGTAATCCTCTCCAAGTGTTTGTTGCTCTTCAACAGTAACTAACAAACCACAGAAACAAACAGAGAGCTTAAAGACGCTCAAACACGCCCAATTTTGTTGTTTCCGCTTTAAGTTGAAGTGTTAATCTGTTAATGGATTAGATGACCTTAAATGACTGTCTAGTGGAGTGGAGGGGTTCAGCTGCTGAAGGGACTAAGAGGAGTTAGTGGGACGTAACGAGTGGACTATATAACTAGAGACTCTAGTTCATGTTACTATACATCACATATTATGCAGAATATAAACTATTCTTTATTTCCTTCAGTAAGAATCTCATTTGTATTTATAATATATAAAACTCACTTTTACCTGCAACTACATTGAATAAACTCAACAAATGCTATTATGATATACATATTTATAATAACAATAAATCCTCCGCCAGTCCAGGTGTATATTTATTTATGGCTCTGACAATCTTTGACCTTAGAGAACAATGATATAATATAATGTACAATTGTCTTTGACCCTTTGCCGTCTGTCATCTGTACATGTGGCTAAAGAGGATTAAAGATTAAACCGCTCGCCTCCTCATGTCTGGGAGGAGATTTGAACAATGACAACGATCGCTCAGTTGTGTTTGTCACAATCATGTGTCAGGACAAATCCAGCTTAAATACTGCATTACTGCAACATCCAGTGCTGGAGAAATGAGCCTTTCACATCAATTAGTTAACTTTATTTGTGATTTTAGTTAAAGTTAGTATTATTAGAAGTATATAATAAATAATATTTATAGTATTTTTTTAGCCTCCTCATATACTGTATATTAATATATTACTCATTAATCTTTTTTTCCAAATGACTCAACCTCCATTTCTTTGGACTGTGAGAGGAAACTGGTGCGCACAGACACAGGGAGAGGTGACAGTGATTACAACTGGGTCACCATGTCATTTCAGGATATTTACAACAAATGGAACTGTTTTTTCCTCCTCATAAAACAACAAGTTAATGACCTTTTAATCAAGAATATCTGATACAAATGCTTCTTAACTATAAGATGTTCAGCCACCAATATTATTTTTAAGCTTGCAAAATGTTATTATATTGTTCCAGAGCAGGGGTTTTCAAAATCTTAGGGATCATGATTATGTTATTTGATCCAATGGACGCTCAACAATTGAGCCAAAATAGCTTGCTGTTTGACATAACTTCAGACAACACCAAATACATAAAAATTATTATTAGTTTCTAACTGTGGGAAAGTGGGAAAGTAAAATTCCCCAAAACTACTGTATCTCTGAACTCTCTCTTTAACCAAGTCACGCACATTTAGGCTATTTTATGTGATTGTCTTTTGATAACTAATGTAATATTGTTTCATTTCCATCCACTGAGCCTCCCTTAAAACAGTTTGGAGACCCCCGGGGACTGGCGAGGCCCACCTCACACTTTGAAAACCTTTGCTCTACAGGGTCTATACAATTGAGCTGTTGGGGTGAAAAGGACAGATGCATGCTGGTGTTCTACAAACAACAAGAAGTTGGTTACTGTAGTTTATCCCACTGATCTGGCACGCTTATCAACATGGTCAACAGGTGGAGCGACACACAGCTCAAGGAGGCCAGTAAGGGACTTTAAAACCCTTAGATCCTGATCGCCATATGTGTCACACCTTAACACACAGACATGGTACACACATCTTTAAATTCAGAGTGACTTACACTTTCGGGGGATCTGATGTCCGTCACAAATAAACATCCACTTAGAAATCCTAAAAGAAATCCTTATTACCCATTATAACTCCTCTAAGGCTCCTTATTCTCAGAACTTGCCTGAGAATCATCACGTTTTTAGGTTTTCTCCAGCATCACAGTAATCCAGTGATAGTTGTCTGTACATCCGTGGGCACATTGCAAACACAAACCATTAATAGCTAATTCGGCAGACTGTTAATGGTGCCAATTTGCCAAAATATAAACAAATATTGGCTAAAAAACTCCATGGCAACATTATACTTCTTGTCTACTACCCATAAAGGCCACAAATTGTGTGATCTGTAGCTCAAAAACTTAGAGGGGGGGCACAATTTTAACCTTTCACTGATTTTTAAAAATGTGTTAAGTAATCTGATTACTCTTACATCTATCTGTGGTAATATCAACCTTCTCATCCAGCTGCTCTCAGACCAGAATATGCACTCACTTGCTGGGTTTGTGGCCGCCACCGTTCCCACAGGAGTCCCTGGCGGCGCGTCCTCAGGCACCGAAAAGGTGTAGCGTGACCTCTGGAACACAGCTGGAGCCTGGGCGCTGGGTAAAACGTTGATGGTGACCTCTGCCGGCCTGACGGAGGTCAAGCCCTCCCCATCCGTTGCTGTTATGGAGAGCTTAACACTGGCTGCACCCAGATGGGTCAGAGTGGAGGTCAGGAGGAGCATTCCTACACAGACAGGACAGAAATAAGTTAGTGTTTTATTCGTTAAGCTTTAACAGTTATACAATCATTCCAAAGGTTGTTTTATTTTGCTGTGTTTCAATAACAGCACTTAATTGAATCGACATTTTTTTTCATTTCTTTTCCTTTATTTAACCGGGTAAAAGTTTCAGTAAGTTTAGTAGTAATCAGCAACTATTTCAATTGTTTGATCATGTTAATCATTGTTCAAGCAAAAACGCCAGTTTTTCTCTGGTTCAGCTTCTCAAATGTGAGAATTGCTTATTTTCTATGTTTCATATATCAATTTAAAATTATATTTTGTTTTTTTTTGGACTGTTGGTTGGTCAAAACAAACAATTTGAAAGCATCACCTTGGGCTCTGGGAAATTATAGACAAAACAATGAATCCATTAATTGAGAAAATATTGATCAGATTGATCAATAAACAGCACATAAACAGTTTACAACAATTTAGACAACAAAAAGGTAAAGAAAAACTGTCCAACACTGCGCAAACAATATCTAGTCAAGATGCACATAGAGGTATTTGAATCTTAAAAACAACATCCAAATGAACTTAAAACAATTCTTAAAATTCTTTAAATTAGACTGCGTTCACAGCCAGATTTGCAACATGCTGCGTTGGTAATAACCACATCTACATTAGTCAACACTTTGTTTACTGCATTAACAGGCACGATGACAGATGGTCAGGATGGAACGTGACTAAATTTTGTCACCTAAATTCACCTTTCAATCCCGTCCCTACGATAGAGAGAATCAACTCTACTGCCCATACTATAATCGGTTTGGAAAAGCATTCATATGCAGGTAGAACTACTTCAAATACACAAATTGTTGGCTTATTCTACTTATTTAGTATTTTATTCAGTATTAAATTGTGGTTGAGTACCTTACACTCAGCCACATGGGGATATAAAGCTTTGGGCCTCCTGCATCACCCCCTGCTGAGCAGTGACACTGGCAATCATATCATGGGGACTTACACAAAGTAAGTAGTAGTTTATCCCCGAATGCTGCTGCTGCCAGTCACACAACTTACTTAAAAGACTAGTGAGTGGATGTATGTGACAAGTCACTGAAGTCATATTCAAACACAGTTTAAAAAACTCAATTAAAGTGCAACTATCCACCATGTCATACTAGCATGTTGCAAAGGAGGCTAAATAACGCTCCAAACGTGCACTAAATTTTGGCGAAGAAAAACTGTCATGGCCATTTTCAAAAGAGGTCTCTTGACCTCTGACCTCCAGATATGTGAATGAAAATGGGTTCTATGGGTACCCACGAGTCTCCCCTTCACAGACATGCCCACTTTATGATAATCACATGCAGTTTGGGGCAAGTCTTAGTCAAGTCAGCACACTGACACACTGACAGCTGTTGTTGCCTGTTGGGCTGCAGTTTGCCATGTTATGATTTTAACATATTTGTTATGCTAAATGCAGTACCTGTGAGGGTTTCTGGACAACATTTGTCATTATTTTGTGTTGTTAATTGATTTCCAATAATACATATATACATACATTTGCATAAAGCATCATAGTTGCCCACTCTCATGTTGATAAGAGTATTAAATACTTGACAAATCTCCCTTTAAGGTACATTTTGAACTAAAAAAATGTGAGATTAATTTGCGATATTAAATATTTTAATCGATTGACAGCACTACTCATTACTTTTAAAGTGCGACATGGTCTAGCCCCGGCATACATCTGTGAACTTTAATGCCCCTATCTTCCTGCACCCAATCTCCTATCGTACAACAAAACTCTCCTAACAGTTAAAACTAAAGGAGACTGTGCTTTTGCTGGCAGGGCCCCAAAACTGTAGAACAGTCTTCCTGTTGAAATTTGTCTTGCAACCTCGCTGATTTCTTTCAAATCGCTACTAAAAACTAATTTTTACAAACTTGCTTTTTTGTAACTTTGTTTGATGTGTTTCTTGTAATTTTGTATTATTTGTGAAGCACTTTGTAACGCTGTTTTGAAAGGTTATATAAAGTTATTATTGAAAGTGCTGCATGGATTTTGCTCTTTCTTCTTTTTACTCTTTAACTGCAACAACAACATTTTTCTACTTGGAAACAAAACTATAAAAGACACTAAAAAGTCTGTGTTTTCTTACAGCTGCCTACCTGTTTGTTTATCCAGTGTGAACAAACTGGACATGTCACCAGGAAGGACATCGTAGGTGACCTGTCCAAAGCTGCCAGAATCTCGGTCGGTGGCGATAACGTTGAGGATTTCTGTGCCGGGCTGTGTGTGGCTGCTGATGCTCATAGTGTACTCGTCGGGGTTAAACACTGGAGCGTTATCGTTCAGGTCTTCCACCTCGATGTGCACGTAGGTTTGAGCGCTCAGGCCTCGCTGACATTTTGAAAAGTGAGGAAAGAAGAGAATTTCGTATAAGAAATAAAACATTAAGTAAAAAGAAATCTTGTTAGGATCACAGTGCAGGGAGTGAATCATGATGCTTCAAGAAAGAAGGTCAGGTGTTAACACAGTACGTCAAAGCTAATTATTCCTAAAGGAAGGCCACTCACTGGATCTTCAGCCTTGATCAGGACGTCGTGGACCGTCTGCCCCGAGTCTCGATCAATATCCTGAGAGACGCACAGCTCTCCCGTCTGTGGGTGGATTCTGAAGAGCGGGTGTTTGTCCTGCATGTCAAAGCCGTCAGACAGAGAGTAGAGCAGGGTGCCAAACTCAGGGCCGTCTGCATCTGTGGCCACAACCTACAAAGAAGGAAAATACAGTTACATGTAAACAACTAAAACACCGTAATACATATTTCTATGATTTTTTTTCTATGGCATTTTCACTGTACACTCTGGAAAAAGTTTTTACTGCCTTACGGGGTGATAGTTCTTAATTATACTTTACATGCGATTGATTCCCTCTATTTTTGGATTTTATTCTGTGCTCTTTGTTAGTGCTGGGTATTTTCAGTCACTGAGCATTCATGAGGTTATATTGTACAGTTATTTATGTCTTCCCTCAATAGAGGCTATAGAAAATGTATATCAATTATGTGTTATTGATGAGTGTGTCACCATTCTATTTGTATGGAGTGGCTTTTGCCATGTTGGCTTTCAAGATATATATATTTCTTTCATTGTATTGTTGGTTGTTTCTGACTGTTCTGGCCACGCCTCTGTTGTTGTGACAGGATGTGTACTGGCGGTGCATCCACAGATGATTCCTATTATGTAATCATATAGTCCCTTTCCTGATTGATGTCTGTGCCTCACCTGAAATATTTAAAACTGACATTACGTCTTGAATGATCACGCTGATGACGGCTTATAGCTGAAACGCGTTCGTTTGTTTGCCCAAAATAAACTAAAAAAGACTCTTTATCTGTGAGAGCCGGTGATTTGCTTCTTCTGTTCTTACCACTACCTGGCTGCTATTTTCTATTTCAACAACTAAAACACTGTCATTAACCTCTGAGGTCCAATAATGAAGAAAAATACAGAAGCGTTCATTGTAATAAAGTATCAAGAAGAAGGAACCAGGAATTTGGTCCGTCTTATAGATGACAGAGACACTTAAACAGCAACTTAGTGTAACTGCATTCAGTAATTGACTGAATACAACTAGCAGTGGTAAGAGACAAACCGCCCTCAGACACCTCACTGCTGCCAGATGAAACGAATAAATCCAACAACCTGTAGAGAATTCTTCAGTTTGATAAGGAAGGTGATTTAAAATATGTAAATGTTAAATCAAATGATCTGTGCGGTATGATTTGTTCCTGTTGGAGGTGGTTGTTACTTGTCTTTGGAAAACGATGCCAACGTCTAAACTCGTAAAGCCTTATTTAAGGTAATCCTTGACCAGAAGGCTGTTATTTACTGTAAGCATCACCTGCCTATATAAACCTGTAGACCTCCATTAAGTGTCAGAAAGTTGTTCTGCCAGTTCAATGTGGATAATATTTCATGGAGAGTTTTGTCTATATGATTTCTAATACTTTGTTGATATTATCTAATACTTATTAAACTATTTATTTCTGCCAAAGGACCATTAGTCCACGCCATTACTATTTACGTATACATGCATATGAAATTCTTTTCTCTGCTAATAAACTTTAAATATTAACTACTTTGATTAAATTATTCTATATTCCTTAATTTCTTATTATTATAATTTTCTTTTCATAGACCTAACATAGTTTGCTGTTGTTTTTGTATGCGTGTTCTGTTAACTTTGCCCACTGTGTTATGTTTTGTCTTATTATCTCCATCAGGTGTAAGCCTGTGGGGAGATCATGCGTTCTGTCTGTCTGTCTGTCTGTCTGTCTGTCTGTCTGTCTGTCTGTCTGTCTGCAGCTAATCTCGTACACTACTGGACCCGTCAGCCTAATATTTTGTGTGCTCATTTATGACTTTATGCTCAAGGACGTCTTGTGATTGCGGTGATTCACAATTTTTGAAAAAACTATTGTATTGACTGTTTTATACTGTTATTGACTGCTGCTGACTTGTCACTCCTCTTAACCGGCCGGTAGGGGCCGCAAGTAATCAACAACTGCTTCAGTAGCTGAAGGCAATCGGCTAGACTAAAGCAAGCCTTACCTAGTCTGTTGCAGACCACATTTTGGCCTTTGTCATGGTTCAAAAACTGACATCCATTGAAAAGTTTGGTCTCATTTTGAACCGGAGCAAAATGCAAATGAATTCCATACCAGATATGTCATGATCCACTAAAGCTAGGCATGATATGAGATGAGTAAACCACCATTTTTGTTATCTTTGCATCTTTGTTAAAATGAAATAGATGTGTTGTTCAGCACGTAGCAACATACAGGTATCTGTTATAAAAGGTTGGTTTTATCTCTGTAGTAACCGCGTGAATCATAATACTGTTCTGCCAGAGAAGGTCAACATAATAAAAACATAAAAAATTCCCTCCATCAAAGGGTTTAGAGTATCACTGCAGCGGAAAACAAGAGTCAAGACACGCCTCACATCCGACAGAGATCCTTTCATGTCTCACCGTGGCCCGGGACAAGAGAAGCATATTGCAGATAGAGCGCTCACTTTCCAGCCATAAAGATGACATCATTCCTGAGTTTATGAACTCTGATCAGAGGAACTTTTACAGTCATGGGTCAAGGTCTGATGTATAACACACCAAGCAAGCTTTTCAACCCACTTTACATCTCTTTATGACTGCCAAGAAAATCATTTTAAAATCCTGGATTTCTCCTGATGTCTGTATACAAATGAATACAGTATGTGTACGACAGGCTAAATAATGCTCAGTCCGCTATAGTTGAGAAATGGGATTCCATATAGAGGGACGTCATAAGTTGTTTCCACTTTCTTAGGTCTAGCGAGCTCAATCTAGTGCAGTCTAATACAACAGCCCTGTAATAAATCCTACCATGAAGGTTATGATAATCAGTTTTTGTTGATGTAAAAGCAAAATATTCTCTGGTTCCAACTCCTAAAATGTTAAGATGTACTGCTTTTCCCTGTTTTATATTATTGTAAATGTATTATCTTTGAGTTTTGAACTGTTGGTAAAAAGCTCTGGGAAGTTGTGACGGGCATTATTTTTTTTTTTTAATTTTATAGACTAAATGGTTAAATAAATCAACAGATGAATTGATTATGACAGCAGCCCTATTGGCTTTTCACCTCCCACTTTTATCTCACTTCTCTGCCGTGTTGTTTATGCAGAGCTCTTTCATATATACCTGCTGAAGATCCACTGTTAGCTATTTGTTGCACAGTAAGGGATGGAGCAGCAGACTGTGACTCATTTACTCATATTAGCTCATATTCTTGCTTAGTCTGAGTTTTTCACTTTTCTGAAGGCATTTTGTTTTAGCAAAAAGTAAAGGGCTGAGGTGCGTATGCAAAACACACACATACAGTATATCTCAGGCTTCTACTAGATGACTCTACAGTGAAAAATACTTAACTGAAAAACACTGACTTTTAGTTCCTATCCAATCAAATTAAATGCCAAACATCACTTATGTTCAGTATGTCAGTTAGAAAATGCATTGCTATAAATAAGGCCTCTTTTGTAATGGGCTTCAGCTTGTGCCAGGCTGCAGGAGTGTGGTACCAGGCATCACATCTGTCATTAAGGTCACAGTGCTGAACTGGTAAGAGTGTGTGTGTTGTGTGTTTAGGAGGAACACTGGTGTCTTTGTGTGTGCAGACTGAAGGCTACGTTTGTCTTATGATACGTAAGAAAGAGACGGAGAGAATAAAAGGTTGCATGTTGACACTGGAGACTTCTTTAACTGCTCTGGTTCGTCAGCATTTTGTAAAACCAAACTAGTTGATGTATAATTGTAAATGTGTTGTTGAGCAGCAGTTCCCAAGATTTTGCCATATGACCCCTTAAAATAAAGCAATGTCTACTTGTGATTTCCTCTCTCTCCCTCTTCATTACCTGTCAGTTTTCTACTACATACAGCACTATCCAATAAAGGCACAACAATGCCCCCTAAATAACTTGAAAAATGTACTGGAATGAAGGCAAAAATGTCAGGGACGAATATCTCAAAAGTTGGACAATTAAACAAAAACAATTCCCATGGAAAGATATCGCTAAGTGTAAGTGAGAATAACATGTTTTGTACATTTTAAAGCTGTAGCCGGTAACTTTGAGCATGTGATAAAAGGTTATTTTTATAAAATGGTCAAATGGTCAAACTAGGCAGCGCTGATCAAATATGAATCAATATTCTGTTACTGTAATGCCTATTTCTCGCCTCAAATGTTTTCGGAAACATCTTGTAGTGTACTGTTTAGCTGTAAAATGAGAAAGTTTGCTCCGGCTGGTTTGGCGGTGCTTGGTTTTGGCTTGATCGTTTTCAACATGGTGGCCAGATCACAAACTTTCTAATTTTACAGTTAAACAGTACACTACAAGATGTTTCTGAAAACATTTGAGGCAAGAAATACGCATTACAATAACAGAATATTGATTCATATTTGATCAGCGCTGTCGAGTTCGACAGTTTGATTGGAGTTCATGAGCTTCGCGAGCAGTGATTGACAGCTGCTTTAGAGACAGCTCGGCTCTGATTGGTTCTCTTCCTTCGTGCGCTGTCTTGCAAATGCCATTAGAAGTACCGGAGGACAAAGAGGAACCTGATTTTTTCACAGATTATCTGTCTCATGCACTACTGTCAGGATATAGTGACAGCTTTATAAAAATACGTTTTTATCATTTGCTCAAAGTTACCGACTGCTACTTTAAGCTTAATAATCTCCAACATACTTGTAAAAAGCAGCTCCCAACGTCACTGTGCTCCGGTATGGACACGTTGTACAGCTGCTGCTGGAACACGGGCTCGTTGTCGTTGACGTCCTCCACCAGCACGGTGACTGTAGCCGTGGACGACAGGGCCGGTTCCCCTCCATCAGCCGCCACCACCAGGAACCAAACCTCCATCTGCGTCTCTCTGTCCAGAGCTGCAGCTGTGGTGACCAGGCCCGACTCCGGGTCGATGCTGAGGAGGCTGTCTTGGCTGGACTTAAGGATGGAGTATCTGATATCTGAGTTGACGCCCTCATCTTCATCTCTGGCCTTCATCTGGATGAGGGAGCTCCCCTGAGGAGCGTCCTCGGAGATGCTGACGGTGTACACGTCTTTCTCAAAAACCGGGTGGCAGTCGTTGGTGTCAGCCACCCTCAGGAGGAGGACCACCTCGCTGCTCAGGGATGGGCTCCCAAAATCTGATGCTTGCACCTTCAGCTCATACAGATCCTTCTCTTCTCTGTCCAGCTCTGCGTTGACACACAAAGCGTATAGAAAATCATCCGTCTGTTTCAGAGTGAACTTCCCATCATCCTCCTCGAGTGTGACGGTGACCATCTCCTCCTTAAAGTCGGGGTCCGACACTGAGATCCGGGCAACGTAGTCCCCGATGGCTGCTGCCTCGGACACCACCGCATCTCCCGACTCACTGAGAAACATCACGCTGATGGTGGGACTGTTATCGTTGATATTAAGCACCCTCACACCGACAAAGGTGCTGCTGTACTCGGGCTGAGCCCCGTTATCTCTGGCGCTTATGATCAACTCGTGAAAAGCCTGAGTCTCATAGTCGAGCAGCTTGTTGAGGTACACCACCCCGCTGGTTTCGTTGATGGAGAAGACCTCATTGGGGTCACTCTGCCGCCTGTTGATCTCGTAGGTGATCCTGCCGTTGTCGCCCAGGTCGAGGTCGGTGGCGTGGACCTGGCACACGGCAGACAACACTGGAGCATCCTCGGGGAGCGAGGCGTGATACTCGGTCTGGTTGAACACAGGAGGGTTGTCGTTCTCATCCAGGACGTGAACGTTCACCTGAAGGGCCCCCCTCCTGGCTGGCACGCCACCATCGAACGCCTCAATGGCGAAGGAGTAGAAGTCCTGTGTTTCTCTGTCTAGTCTGCTGATGAGGATGAGATCCAGGCTCGGGTGGCTCTCGGATCCACTGCGATACTCCAGGTGGAATAGCTCCATCATCTCGCTCTCTGTGATCCTGTATCCCTGGGTACCAAACTCCCCCTCATCCCCATCTTTAGCACCGTCGAGCTGAAATCGACTCCCAGGGGGGCTCAGCTCGGATATCTCCAAGTCCACCTCCTCTGAGGGGAACACAGGCGAGTGGTCGTTCACATCTTCCACCTCTAGCTTCACTTTGATCATCTCACCTGTCAGAGTGGCTGCCACGAACTCGTACCTGTCCCTGCTCTCTCTGTCCAGGACCACAGCTGTGGAGATGATCCCAGTGTCCGCGTCTATCTCCAAGTCTCTGAACACATAAGAGTCTCTGCTCTCCGAGATGAAGAAGCCAGTGCTCGGCCTGCTTAACCCGGCTCCCAGATCTCCCACGATGGTTTTAGCGGGCAAGCCCTCTTTAACGGAGAGCGTCAGGTTGAACACCTGTCCGAGCGACTGCGCGTAAAGCAGCGACATCAGCGCGACCATCCAAAGGAGCGACGTTGAGGTGTTTTTGCGACCCATATTGCTCCTTTTCCACACGACTCTGAACTCTTTTGGTTTGTGAGTCGAAGTTATAGGCTACATATTTCCTTGTCAGCAGTGGCGGCCGGCCAATAGAGGGCGCTAGGGCGCCGCCCTCCCTGAGTCACACACAAAAAAACATTACTACTACTACTAATAATAATAATAATAATAAAAATGATATAAATTGTCAATATTTGTGTTTTAAATATGGAAAGCACCCTGTAATATGTGTAATTTGATTGTAATGTGATTATATTTTGTATTAATAATCTGAATCTGTAAAGTTGTACTAAAGTTGTCAGATAAATGTAGTGGAGTAAAAAGTCTAATATTTCCCTCTGAGATGTAGTGGAGTAGAAGTAGAAAGTAGCAGAACATGGAGATACTCAAGTAAAGTAGAAGTACCTCAAAATTGTATTTAAGTACTTAGTTACATTCCACCACTGAGTATTTTATACAGTTGTGTTTTTTAAAAGCATTATTTACTCTTCCTGTTGAAATAAAATAATTGTTAATTATTTAACTGCAAAGTAGTAATGTGTTTTTGATATACCTTCACTTTTTTTTTTGCATTAAATCATACCGGGATGTTTGCTGAAATTGATTGGATGTGGCACCACAGCCCCACCGAGAAAAAAATCCACCAGATGCCCCTGCTTGTCAGTCACACTCCTCAATCACATTTCAGAGCTCTTCTCCAGACACAAAAACAAACAGGAAACCGTGCGTTTTTGCGCGCAGGAAAACAGCCAGCAGTCATTCTCCATCACAATAAATTCAGCAGTTTATTGTGTGATTTAAGAGGTTAGATATCCACACATGTAGTAGAGTAAATCCTCCTGAGCTTCTTCTTCTTCACACATCATCATCATGGCACCAAATGGCCACAGAGCACCAACTGTGTGCGCACTGACTGAACACACCTCCTCCTCGCTGATTGGCTCCATCTGTGTTCCTGATTGATTGCTTCAGATTTAATCAGGCCGACAGATTAGCTGCTCTGCCACGTGCTCACAGGTGCCATAGTAGCAGGTGTTTGACCTGTTGGAGATCATAAAGTGTGCAGGGAAGTAGTACAGTGGCGGCTGGTGGACATTTTTCTTGGTGGGGCTGTGCCACACTGTAAACAATTGCTGTTAATTTACAGCAGCATTTCAACAGTATTAACCTGTTAACAGTGCTTTACTGTTAATACAAAAGAAAACCTGTTCATTTTTTTTAACTGAACTACAATGCATTCTTAAAAAACATCACTTTACTGCTGATCAACTGTCTAAAGTATCATCAGTAACAGTTTCATGCAGTATTTCTTTAATTCTGGGACCTGATCTGCACATGTGAGGCTTGTACATTGTACATGATTGTAAAATCAGTGAATTAGCTTTATTGTTCTTCACTCACATGTTGTTATGGTTTGCATTCTGTGCTTGTAGCAGCTATAGACAGACATTTTGGGAAAAGTGTCAACAAGTCTATTATAGCCTTTTTCCTAACAAGTGCCTTTAATTGTATTTAGTGTGACTATTCCTATGTCTGTAACCTGCTAAGTCTATTCATCTAGGCAAAAAATAATGTTTATTAAAATGTATATAAAAATTAAATAGTGCATTAAAACAAATCAGTAAGATAATGTAAAAGAAAGGTGAAAAACAGCTTTATAATGTATCTTTAAACAGTAAATTAACTGTAAAATACTGTGAAATTAATAAATAAAAAAAAAGTTCAAACTGTATTTTTCATTAACAGTACAAAGCTGTAAATTTCAGCGACAGTATAATAATGTTAATTTTACAGTAACATAAAGGCAACCCTACTGCCAGTTCTTTACTGTTATTTTACTGGGAAATTCTTAACAGTGCACATGCAATCAATTTCAGCAAACATCCTGGTATGATTTAATGCAAAAAAAGTGAAGGAATCAAAAACACATTACTACTTTGCAGTTAAATAATTAACAATTATTTTATTCCAACAGGAAGAGTAAATAATGCTTTTAAAAAACACAACAGTATAAAATGTACTTGCTTTACAGATTCAGATTATTTAATACAAAATATAATCGCATTACAATCAAATTACACATTACAATAAAATTACACATATTACAGGGTGCATTCCATATTTAAAACACAAATATTGACAATTTATATAATTTGTATTATTATCATTATTATTATTAGTAGTAGTAGTAGTAATGTTTTTTTGTGTGTGACTCTATTGGCCGGCCGCCACTGGAAGTAGAGCAAATAAAGATAAAAGTCATGCAGAGAACTGTAGTATGAAAGTTGAGTTAATAGGCTACAATCTGTAATTCAGACAGCCTGATTTAGGTGAAGTGGTTAGAAGAAATCAAACAAATAAGATTTTTAAAAAAGGTTCAGTTTTGGCAAAAGTTCATCTAGTATTGAGGTGGCTCCCTCTACTGGTAAAAAAAAAAAAGATAACTGCAGGCACAGTGGAAGGTTTAACTTTAATTTGAGTTTGATCAAGTTTATCTGACCAATTTTTTGTTTTGTTTTTAATAATTCTCTCATTTTTATAATTCTTAATGGTCTCTGTTTTTAATGTCACTAATAGGATAGGATAGGATAGCACTTTATTTATCCCCGTGGTGAAATTGCAGCAGCACAGATTCTAACAGAATAAGTAAGTACATACAATAAGAATAAGGCAGGGTATACAATAAATAAAAGTAAAAAAAAATATTATTAATTTCACATAAAGTATGTCTGTGACATTTTAAATAATTATGAATATAAAAATACTTGAAATGCTTTGTAAATATATTTTCTAAATAAAATAATTGACTGAAATAAGCTCAAAATAACACCAAACATGGAAAAGTTTCAGTTCGATAACAGTGCCAAGTGTCTGTGTTAAAGTTTTCTAAATCATTCCAAACAATCCTGAAGAATAACAAAAAAAATCACCGTGTAATCCACATCAATTAATAACCTAATAAATGACACGAGGCCTTCCATTTGACATTCGTTATTTGGTAATATAGCTCTATCAGTACCTTGATTATCATTGCCTCATTGGTCCTGCAGGTGCTTTGCAGCCATCATGCAGCCTCCCATCGGTGCTTGCAAGTGCTGTAACCAAGCAACAGATGTAACCTGAGCAGTAGTAAACAAGCAGCATAGCTACAGAGTCTCCCTTTGTCTCAGTCAGTTTGTTCAGAAACTCCACAAACTCCACCACAGACACAAGCTTCATACAGGATTTATTTTCCTCACAGATTATTTGAGTGAAAAAGAGGGAAAATGCCGTCTCATATTATGCTCTCCTACCAGTGGGACGACCAAACTCTGGTGAGGAAGATATACAACCGCCTCAAAGACGATGGTCTGCCAGTGTGGATGGATATCGAAGGAGGGGTGACGGGGAACATCAACGACTCGTGAGTTCAGAGGAATCCTAATCACTGATGGGATGAATTAAATGCAGTGAGTCAGATGTGTTTGTGTGTTTTCAGGATGGCTGCAGGTGTGGAGGAGGCTGTGGTGATCTGTCCGTTCCTGACTCCAGCTTACCAGGCCTCCCGCAGCTGTAAGAAAGAGCTCAACTACGCAGACACCAGGGAGGTCATCATGGTGCCGGTCATGGTGGCCAACAACTGGGAGGCCAGTGAGTGGCTGGGACTGATCACTGCAGGCCTGCTGTGGTCGGACTTTAGGTGAGGAGGCCTTTCAAAGAGGACAGGGGACACATTTTAAACCACTTAAGAACATTAATGTTGGTACAAATTGTGTATTCTCAGCCAAATGAAGTGTATTTTAGAGATTGGATTGTATCTTACCATCCATGGTGTTGTCCTTTTTAGAAATGCAGAGAAGGATGAGGAGAGCTTTGAGATGTGCCTCAGGTCTCTGGAGGAGGAGATCATGTTTAACGCCGGTCACCTCCTGGCAGTTGAAGAACCGCCAAGCGAGGAGGTGGATCAGCCAGAACCACCGAAACCCAGACTGAAGAAGAAACCGGGACGAGGGTTTCGCCATGCTCTCTCAAAGCTCTACATCCTTGACTCGGGTAGATATGTGGTTATGAAACGCTAAATGTTCCTCTGTGGACCATGAATATCTGTACAAAATTTCCCTGCCATCTCTGGGGTGATTGGACACACTGTAAACAGTTTTCACATGGACTTTTTGTTCAGTAGAAAGTAGTTTCAATAGCTGTTCCCGTAAATTCCTTTCAGTTTTAGTATTTTTAGCTCTTATATATAACTACCTACAAAAGGAGACAGCATGAATTTCTGTCAACTCTTGTGACATTGAACCACAGAAATTGAACGGACTTGACCTTCCAGGAGATGACACTATATCGCAATCGTTCACATCGGACAGTAAAGTAGCGCAAAGATTCAACATTCATTCCTACACATGTATTCTGTGTGTACAGCTACATACTTATGAAACACTATACCTGGTCCTAACAAAAACAAACTAAACCTAAATATGAAAACTAAACATTTCTAATACTAGCAAACGCACTCTGAAAATTGAAAAGTCAAAACTAACATAAAAACTAATTGAAAGTTCAAAACTATTTAAACCTTGCTAGATACCACTTGAGGAAGGCCCAAAGGTTAATTGGGGTGAACCCTTTAACCTGAGCCTTGCATATTGAAACCTAAAGCTTCAGTAGGCAGTACATTTTTGGGCATTATTGGGCAAAAATGTCATAATAACCTTTCAGCATATTGTAATTTTAGTGTTCTGAGAGAAAACTAGACTTGTGCACCTCCTCATGGCTCTGTTTTCAGGCTTTGGAAAATCTAGCCCATGACGGCAGACTTTTGCCAATCACAGGTCATTTCAGAGAGAGAAGCGTTCCTATTGGCTGTGCTCTGGCTGGTGGGCGGTGCTTGGTATTTCCTCAACTGATCTCAACATGGCTGCCAGGTCACAAACTTTCTCATTTTACAGCTAAACAGTACATTACAAGATGTTTCTGAAAACATCTGAGGAGAGAAATAGGAATTACAGTAACATAATATTGATTCATATTTGATCAGCGCTGCCTAGTTTGACCGTTTGATCGGAGTTTGCGAGTGATTGACAGCTGCTCAGAAACGGCAGGCTCCAGCTCGGCTCTGATTGGTTGTTTTCCTCTGTTCTGTGAAATCTTGCAGATGCCATTAGGAGCACTGGAGGACACAGAGGCACATATCTTTTTTCAGATTACCTGTCTCATGCACTACTATCAGGATATAGTGACCGTTTTATAAAAATATTTTATTTTAATTATTTGCTCCATTTCTACCTACAGCTGCTTTAACTGCATTAAATCTCGTGTATGTGATGCCTTCTCTTGTGCCTTGTGACATAATAATTTCACAGGTGAGCGTGATGAGCAGATAATCCACCCAACTGGTGACACCAGAAACACGGTGGAGCTCAATGAGACAGCTGGAGATCAATGTTACTGGGAGGAGATTAAGGGTAACGGCTGCAAGTACTACAGGAACGTTGTCACCAACAGATACCTCGGTAAGTACACAAACTACTGAAACAGCAAGTATGTGAAAAATGTAGTTTTTTTATTAAACGGAACAAAATAAACTTCACATTGCAAATTGGAAAAAAGGGCGTCGTTTGTTTACGTGTCTGAACAACTGGCAATTTTGAGTCAATACATTTTTTTCTTTTTTCCAAACTAATTTTCAACGCACCGTCTGTCCCTCTGCAGGGTTTGACCCCAGCAGGAACCACGTCCACTGTGAGGCCAGCCCGTCTGAATGTGAAGAGTGGCTGATGTTGGTGGATCAGACGGACCAGAGCCACCAGAGAGCCGTCATCATCAAGAACAAACACTCGGGGCGGTTCCTCGCCGTCCAACATGGCCACTTTACCGGACTAACGTCATACAATGAAGACTGCAAATGGTATTTGGAGTAAAACGGGACAATGTGCTCGCTTCTGTCAAAGACACATTAAGAAAAAAGCAGTACCAAACAAAACTTGATGGGTGTATCTACAACAGGAGGTTTGGTAGAAATAAAATTAAACTTTGTTACTGTGACGAGAGGAACAAATAAAAAAATGATTAGAATCTTTTTCTCTTGAGGATTTCTGGTTTCCAGTTGACTGGATGGCTTTCTTCCGTCTGCAAGAAAGAAAACAAGAGTTGTAAAATTATTTATCTGCAGCGTGGGAACTAACACTAACATCTAAACTTTAAATATATAAATGGTATAACTTACAGCGGTGTCGTCCTCTTTGTATACTTTAATGGTCTTGTCAGCCTCTGCGGTGATCAGTCGGCTTTCCGAGTTGTCGAACATGCAGGCGAAGATGCCCGACTCGCTGTCCAGAGATCCAGGCTGCACGGCTGCGTGAATCCGCTGGAAGTTGTAGCCGGTCCTCCAGTCCCACATGTGGATGGTCCCGTTGTCGGCTACAGGGAGAACAAAAACGTGTACGATCCATCACAATTCAGACATTAATGTGTTTCTAATCCAATACTGTAATCACCTGTATCATTGAGTCATCATTAACCCAAATAAAACGTGATCATCTATTATTAAGAATTAAAAGTTAAACATTTTTCTGCAGACAACACAAGTGACAGTGTAGCTATTTTGAATACCTCCAGACACCAACACGCCATCAGAATTAACCGCCAGAGTGTTGATGATGGCGTTGTGGCCCGACAGGTTCTGGATGAAGTTGCCATCTGGGAACATCCACTGCTTGATGTTATCAGCAGAACCAGAGGCAAACGTGTATCTGGAAAACACAGGGAATAAGATGACAACATGTTAAAATAAAATATATATATATAAGAATAAGATATATCAGATATAACATGTTGTAACACAAACATGTTACTGTTCCTAATATCTCAAAAAGGGGTTCGACTGACTATCATTTTAAATTATTGATTAGTTTTTCCAATTTAGCTTTTAGTCTGTAAAATTGCAAACGACAAATGCCCATCACAAATTTCAACAGATCCAGAGATTTAAAATTGTTTATTTTGTTTGAACAATTCGAAACCCAAAATGTATTTGATTTAATGATACAAAACTGAGAAAAACAACAAATCCTAAGGCTGCACATCACGATGATGGCCAAAATGATTATCACGAATATTTTGACCAATATGTAGATCTTGATTATTTATCACGATTATTCATTGATTTTAGGGACAAAATATTTTTATTGCACTTTCACATTTCAATAAACAAGTTGTGCTACATTCCTGCTGATTAACAAATATTTGCATCAAAATAAAACTTAAAATAAGGTTCTTCTTCACCTGAATTCAGTTTTGCCCATCTGCTTTCTAAAACGAGTAATATACAACATTACTCTTCTACTCTGTAGATGCAGCAGCATGACAGCTCCCCAAATGTGAAACCAAAACATCTTGATCGCCCCCTGGTGGCTGGCTGTTAGTTTGGGAAGCGCTTGATATTATATGCAGCAGTGTTTTATGAGCGGAGCATTTTAAACGTCAATATCACAGTCGATCATGTTCATATAATTTCGGGAAGACAAAATCGTCATCGCGATTAATAATCAATTAATTGTGCAGCCCTAACATTTCCTAAAAAATAGAAACCAGCTAACATTTAATAACAGTTAATCAAATATGCAACTGTTGTTGACTATAATAGAGTTATTATTTCAGGACTACACTTAACACTAACTAATCAAACACTATATGTCAGGGTTATGTAACTTACTGTCTGGGGTGCAGCGCCAGAGTTCGGACAGACTTCTTGTGGTTTGTCAGAGTTGCTCTGGTTTTCCCAGCAATCAGATCCCACAGCCTGATGGTTGAATCGTGGCTGCCTGCAACAAGTTAACCAGAAGTCAGCTCAGATTAATAATAAAAGTCCAACCAATCAGCTACGACTTTAATGATGATACAGAATAATGGTATTTTTAGCCTCTTATTAAAAAATAAAAATAAAAATGTATTTACCAGTGATGACTTGTGGTTCTGCAGCCTGACATCTCACTGTGGCCACAGTGTTGGTGTGGCCGGTTAGCGTGTGCACGTTAGCTTTTGTCCTGATGTCCCACACCTGCATGGACAGAGAAGAAATACATTTAGTTTAAAGTGGAAACAGACAACTTTTCAACTCCCCCCCAACAACCGGATCACTTTCCGTTTTCCTCAAAGCCTAGCAACTACCAATAACACAGGGCACACTGCATTTTGTTTACCACAGTTACTTTGATAACGGATAGTAACCGCAAAGAACTTGCAATGATACTCCGTGGTAACTTGGGATGGCTACCAGGGAAAACAAAAGCGCTATCCTCTTCCTATTTTGGTTGCGCGATGGTTGATGACTTCCTTTGTGCTGTAAATTGAGCCTTTATTTCCCCTGGAGATCGTACCGGGCAGCAGACAGAATTGCGTAGTGAAAGCTAGGCTTATAGGGAACCAATTTAAACGGCAACGGTGTCATTATTTTATAGCCATTACATTGTGCAATCAAGATTTACTTCATAATGATGAGCAAAATTTGAGATTTAAGAAAAAAAAATTGTGTATTGCCACTTTAATTCATTATTTCTGCAGAGACAGACACTTTTCCTCCTTCAAATTTTTCAAGTGGGAGAAATTAAAGCTATCTGAACTTGGGGTCAACGCCACAAAAAAACTACACCACGACCAAGTGAAAATGCAGAATGAGTATGTTGTTCATTATCTAACTATTGTTCCATTGTTCAAGAACTGTTGTATAGGTATAAGGTGACAGACGCAGACATCTGATAGTTATTCACGGTTGGAACGCACAACACAAGATAAAGAACTGAACACACAGAGGGTGAATCAGGGTGAATCAGGGTGAATCAGGGTGAATCAGGGTGAATCAGGGTGAATCAGGATGAATCACAGTCAGGAGCAGACCAGACCAGACAGGATGCTTAGCAAAACATTCAGTAACTGGAATTCAGTTTGTTTGTACAACACTGTTATCTGAATCTAAATGTTTTTAAAACTGTGTCCAGCAGACGGGTTGTTTTCAAATCCGTGTGACTTTTGTTTACATGCTTTGGTTCACTTGTAACAGAGGAAATGTAAATGAATACAAAAATATGTGACTGGCGAAAGAGAGAATACTTTCTTAAAACATAAACATGTGACGTTAAAGTTGAGTCACTTCGATGTTATTATCCGCACATTCAACAGCGAACACATCAGAGACACAAAGTCCGAGCTTACCCTTGCTGTGGCATCTCTGCTGCACGTTACCAGCACGTCAATAGTTGGATGTAGGTCGATATCATACACGGCGCTAAGGTGTCCGTGATAGTGCCTGATGACCTAATACACAGATCAACATCGTCAGGAGAAAAAACATACACCATAAATCAACTGAAATGTCTTTTTATGGTCCTTTAAGACTCAAGTAACTCCATCACATTAACCTCCCTCTCATCACGGTGTCGTACCTTGTTGTACTCCAGATCCCAACACTTGACCTGCTTGTCTTCTCCACAGGAGAACAGGTAGGGGCTACGATTGCTGACCGCCACACCGCGCACTGTACTGATGTGTCCAGTCAGGGAGAGTTTCAGTTTCCCACTGGCAAGGTCCCAGATCTGTCAAGAACAAAACAGCATTGAAGTCATACTATGAGCATGATGGGGCATTTCTAGAAACAGTATCTCCAGAGGGCCATCTTGAAGTGACAGGAGGGACATAATATCATAAAAACTGCAGATGTAGATACTGGAGAAAGTGCTTTTGATATTGCTTGCGGGTCCAAAAGAAAATGTATATGTGGCTGTTAACAGAGAGTGTAATAATAATGCTGCTATCAACTATTCTGGATCAATAGGACAGGGGATTTCTAGAGATTAAGAATAATATTATATAATGTACCAGAGTACTAGGTGATGGGAAATAAGATTACAGATTTAAAGGGTGCTCAGACATCGCGCTTAATTTTTTCTCTTTCAACCACATTTCAATGTGCGTTCCAATACCCACACTAACATACTATTTAGTATGCCGGAAAAATACAATAGTATGTCAAATGCAGTATGCCAAAAATACCAGGATGTCCTACTACATCTGATCATATTTTGTTTTTATGTATTTTTTTTTATAAGCCAGCATGCTTTTCTGGCTATTCTGACCCACAATCTTCTGCGCATTGGATATATGAGCAAGAGGGTCAAAGTTCAAGGTGCAATGTTATGACGAAGTAGTAGCCTATGTCCCTGTATGCATACTTCAGCCGTATGTACTAAAAGTAAAAAGAAAAAGTACGCAATTTGAAACGTAGCCTCAGTCTTGGATCAGTGTTAAAGATTGTCTCAGCTGTCATCATGTGACCAAACTGAGATAAATTCATGACAACTGAGTCAACTTCAATTTGCTGATGAAAACCATAGGATGTGGTTGAAAGCTCTGGAGATAGAAAGTAGACCCGAGTTACGATCACTTTGTAAAACTGCTGTTCCCAAAGGTCAAAAAGGAGCTTTCATGCTACGAATTTCTTGTATTGAATTGTTCTTATACATAAAACACTATCAAAGGATTCAAAGGATAAAACTTCTGGATAACATCTGTTATTATTGCTGACTTTTTTTATACACAAAAGAAATAATCAAAGAAAAAACTGACAATGAAGATGATTGTTATTTTCAGCTTTACTCACCTTTATGGTTCTATCAGCAGACCCTGTGACAAACCACTGATTCCCCGGCTCCACAGCGATGGATCTCACCCAGCCGAGGTGACCACTGATGACCTATCAGATAAAAACAAACTACTGTTAAAAATAACGCAGAGGACACATCCCAGATGCCTCGCTTTGGCATCAGTGTGTTAAGTTAAAATGATTCGTAGTTAGTTACCCGAAACAGTTTCCATGGTGGATGCCACTGGGGTTTAGGCATAGTGGGTGCTTTCCTCGCGAGCGTAGAATTTCTGGTGCCGCCTCCGTCCAAGAGCGACTAAAATAAATACATTAAATCATCATCAGCTCTGCACATCTTTCAAGGAATTTACAGCAAATGTAAACAAGATATCTCATCACATGAAAGTACGCTGCGACCTACCACAGCTGTCGGATGAGATCTCTCTGCTCCTCCTGCATGTCGATGGATGTCACCAACACTGGCAGCAGTGCGGCTCACGTCCTGCCTAAAATTCAACAACACATGAATATTGTTTATAGTGTTTATGCCAAATTACTACCAATAATTTACTTATTATAACTAACATATTGTGGAGGGAAAAAAAAAGGTTTACCTGGCTTGTGAGGGTGGCAAAGCCAGCGCCATAGAGTGGATTCCTGCCTCACTTGGATTCCTGTGCATCTTTGTATCAGCAGTCAAGGCTACTCCTATTGAATGAAAAATACTGTTATAAAATACTTGACTAAAGCTGATGCAGTTCATTGAATGGGCTCGGAACAACTACATGCGTGCAGGTAGGTTAAATTAATAGCATTGTACTTACCAGGTCCAGAGGGATAAGCATGTGTCCCGGTGATCAGGTATTCTGGGTCGTCCCCTGAAACACATTAGGGGGGAAAAAACAACCCAAAAATGAGTTAGCTTTAGAGCATCAGTGTTCAGGAAAATAATAAGGAAATTATCTTAAAATCAGTCCAAATAAATAACAAAAACATTTCTAAAGCAGTGTTTGTTTCATCCTCACCTGGCTGTGTGTAGCTCTGGTGGCCTAGCATACCGCCAGGAAGCTGTGACACTCTGTCTTTCCCTTCCTTCAGGACAGGCATGTGTAAAACTGCACTATAATCTGCTTTCAGTTTCACGCCCATCTTCACCTTGTGGCTGCAAATACAGGAGACAAAATCACTTATGTGCTCACTCTACTTGGCGAATGAGCAGTTATCGTCTGACAACAACATACAGTTCATTGCTTTGAACAGTAAGGTTATTTTACTAGAAGTGAGCAATATGGATAAAATACTCTCTCATGGTACGGTATTCAACTTTATATCCTAATACTGATTTATATAAAAAATGTATCTAATTTTGGTTAATCCAGTGAATTAAATACCCAACAATACATGTACTTCATCATATAAAAGATCTACACTGATCAGCCATAACATTAAGACCACTGACAGATGAAGTGGATAACATGGATTATCTCATTACAATGGCACCTGGCAGTGAGTGGGATATATTAGACAGCAAGTGAATATTTTGAACTTTGAACTTTGAACTTTGTGTTGGAAGCAGAAAAAAAGCAGAAAAAATGGGCAAGCGTAAGAAGGTGAGCGACTTTGACAAGGGCCAAACTGTGATGGCTAGACGACAGAGGGTCAGAGCATCTCCAAAAAGGCAGCTCTTGTGGGATGTTTCCGGTCTGTAGTGGTCAGGACCTACCAAAAGTGGTCCAAGGAAGGAAAACCGGTGAACCGGCGACAGGGTCAGACCCAAGGCTCATTGATGAACGTGGGGAGCAAAGGCTGGCCCGTGCTCGTGCGATCCAATAGAAGAGCTACCGTAGCTCAAATTGCTGAAAAATTAATGCTGGTTCCGAAAGAAAGGTGTCAGAGCACATAGTGCATCGAAGTTTGTTGCGTATGGGGCTGCATAGCCGCAGACCGGTCAGGGTGCCCATGCTGTAATGTTGTAATGTTATGGCTGATCGGTGTATATTACCATACTCGTGCAAGATAAATGTGCAATAACACGTTGGTCACTTTTGCAATGCAAATACTGTAAATCTACTGCTATGGATATGTGCAATAACATGCTGATCACTCTGTACAATAATTAAATGATGCTGTGCAATCTGACGGACACTTTGTGCAATAATCTGGCAAAACTGTAATCTGGCAAAACTGCCATCTCATCAATATACATTTTGTATTTTTATATATATATATATATATATATATATATATATATATATATCATATTGCATTATCTTTTATATTTTTTATATTTATATTGCAATATCTCTTTTTAGCACCTAAGGGATTGTCACAATCTAATTTCGTTGTAATACACAATGACAATAAAGGGCTTGAATCTTGAATCATAGCGCAGTCTCACGATATATCCCATTTTACATGAGCCAACCCTATATTTTACTTGCAATATATGTATTATATAATGATAGACATTAATATTTAATAATATCCTTATTAATACTGTAACAATGAATTTAAGGATGTTTATGAGCCTCTTATCTCTTATAGTTGCTTTGTACACAAGCTCACATTGTTTGGCCTTAAATTACAAGTAAACACACATTATAGAAAGCAAACATCTATTATAATAGTAATTTTGTCAAGCCTAAAGCTTTATCATAATCATTACAGCAGAAATAACTTTAATTCACTGTTGTTTTCCTCTGAAACGTTACTGATGCTCTAATTTACAACGCAAACTGCTGCACTTAAACTCATCACACTGGACCAGACTAAACACTGGAGACTAAAGGGGGGTTTCTAACCCAGTTAAAGAGTTGTGAATACTTAAATGTACTTATACAAACAAACTAAACACAGTTCAAACAGCTCTGCAACCCGTATTAATGTAAATCGCCAGGAAATACCTTTCCTCATCCAGAGCGATGGACTTGGCGTGGTCGGACACAAACATGTCGTGAGTCCTCTTCAGAGACCTGAAGACCAGAGTATGGACTGAGTGCTTCTGGACATCCTGTAGGAGAACACAGTGATATGCGATTACATGTATATTTAACCAGTACAGTTTAAAGTCGCTCTATCCTTGAATATAAGTTATACAAGACAATGAATCGTGTCGTAAACGTAGACGTGATCCAGCAGTTAGCCGGACCCGACACGGTGTAACACCTGAGCGGGAGCAACAAGAGACACGAGAAGACGTGAAAGCTTGGCCTACCTCGGCCATGGTGGGGACAGGAACGAGGATAAAACACTAAAGCTGAAGACACCACTTTTTTAAAGTAGTATAACTTGGTCGAATTCAACAATATATCACGATTCAGCAGACATGAGCTTCACTAGAGCATCACTGGAGCTTCAGACCAGCACAAGACGACCGCTCGACCCGGAAGTAAACAACACCACCAACCAGCTAGAGCTACGTCACAGCGACGCCTGCCGGCCAGGAGGTGCACTAGTGATGGGAATTCAGGGTCTTTTTAGTGAGCCGGATCATTTGACTCAGCTCACCAAAGAAGAGTCGGCTCTTTCGGCTCCCAAACGGCTCTTCGTTGTTACCACTTCTGCCTTTTTATAATTCAGCCAAATTTAGCGCTGTTTTGACCTATGATTGGTATGTGTGCAGATATATCACTTAAAGGGAGTGTTTGTAAGAATCAGAAATGCTTGTTAAAGCTGCAGTGCGTAGAAATCCGGAAAACGCAAAATCCTGCATCCCCTCGAGCTGCTCTCTCCTCTCTCTCCTCTCTCCGCTCTCCCCTCTCTGTCCGAAGCCCCTCCCCCCACACGAGAACGGGCATATGCACGCGCTTCATACGTGCTCGCTACATCTGAGGAGGCTACCGCAGCGAGCTACACATTACCTTCTAACGACATCAACAGTTACCATGGTAACATCATCTTCTAACGACATCAACAGTTTGGACTGTCTTTTTGAAAGTCTGTCTTTCTTTTTTTGGGTTGTTTTGAGGTGTAGGCAGTGCTTGCCAATGCTGGAATAGCAGCTTTCCAGTAGGTTGTTCCGCCATTGACCGAGGCTTTCACTATCTGCAGAGACCAGACGTGAACGCGCATCTCCTTTTGTGGAACAGCCAATAGGAACGCTCTCTCTGAAATGCCCTGTGATTGGTCAAAGTCTGCCGTCACGGGCAAGATTTTCTAAAGCCTGTAAACAGAGCCATGATGAGGTGCAGAGGTGTAGTTTTCTCTCAGATCACTTGAATTACAATATGCTGAAAGGTTATTATGGAATTTTTGCCAAATTATGCCAAAATATTGTTGCCTACTGCCACTTTAACAGCGACACCTGTGGCTGTTAAGTCAACGAAAGTCAGCGTCGGGCTCGCGCTTGCTCGCTCTAACTAGACATGAACGAGCATCGCTCAAAACAGTGAGGCGACACACGCAAAGATAGTGATAAACAACATGGATAAGATGATGAAGAGTCAAGCATTGCCCAGTGAAGATGTCGCAAAGAGAGCTGAGAAACTCCTCGGAGCGATCCCCTACAGTCTGCTGTGGTACAACTGTGAACACTTTGTGACACACTGCAGATATGGATCTGCAGCCAGCCGGCAAACAGAGAAGGTATATATATATAGTCCCCCACACTTTGTTGTGAATGACTGCAGAATTACATGTCTATCTCAAAGTGTTGTTATTGATATTATTAAGCTATAAACATAATTTGCCAAGTGCATTAAAGGGACTATTTGTAACTTTTGGAAATGCTTGTTAACAGCGACACCTGTGGCCGTTAAGTCAACGAAAGTCAGCATCCTGTTGCTCGCGCTTGTGCTCGCTCTACATAGTCATGACGAGCATCGCTCAAAACAGTGAGGCGACACACGGTCAGCTAAAACCAACAATATCACTCTAATTTCACCTGCTTGGCAGTAATGTTAGCTGACCAGATGAAAGTCCTCTCCATGAATCACTGCTGATCCTAGTGTTGGCTTTTCCCTGCCTCAGCAAAAGCGGGTCGGTGCCGGGGCTGAAGCAGGAGAGTAATGTTATCGCCTCCCGACTGTGCCCGCAGGGGAGACATCGGAGTTTTTTTGTCTGTCATCACCTGATTAGTCGCACGGACGTCATTAACACACCATTCAGTCACAGTCAGTTGTTGTGCACATGCACACAACAAAAAAAACGGCTCTTGGACAGGAGCCGGCTCTTTGAACCGGCTCTTCACGATCGACACATCACTACAATGCAGTTCTGCAGAATAACAAATGAACACATCCTCTCTTCCTTTTTGCACAAAACAATGTATTCCAGAGATGACATTAACATTTTTCACTTATAATTATTATGTATATATTGATACAACATACAATATTAATACAATAATACTGAGAGCTTGCAAGTGAGCACAGGCCAAAGTTTGGTTCCCCTGCCTTGTGTACGAAGCCATGTTTGCCTAACAGAGTACATTGATTAATGGTTATCCAATCTTTCAACGCCAAAGAAATGTACCTGGTTTGTGAAAAGTGTGTGGGTGGCTATGCTGATTCTTTGTAGGGCCATTACCAAACAATCTTGCACAATCCTATATTAGGCATTTCTACACAGGCATTTGTTATTGGCAAAACCATCTACAAATGAGTCAGATGGAATTTGGACTCTACATGTCGATATTGAGGTGAGTGGGAGGATGCATGGGGACAAGTACTACCAGTACACAATGCAAAAGTAAACTGTCCAAATGTGGATCAAAATACACTTTGGCAACTGTGACACTCTGATAAGAACACTGCCAACATAATTCGGTCACAAAGTGTTTTTGGTGTCCTGAGTGATACTGAATATTTAACTATGTAGTTCCTGCAGTTAGTCTTGGACAGTTTATTCTGGGGTCGGAACCCGGAAAAGTAATGCGAATAACCTGTTGAGGCTGAGCTATAAAGAGTAATCTTATGCACCAAAACCTTAAACTTTAAGGTTACTCTTTTGTAAACAAATTAAAGTCAGTGCTTAAAAAAACAAAAAAAATATATGTCAGAGGATTAAAGCAGGTGAAACTTTCTTTAAAGAAGAGTATTTTTTCTTTTGTTAAACCAACTTCAGGTAAAGAAGGTTCTCTATGAAGAGCACTTTAGTTTGAATAATTGAATTACATACTTTTTAAATTATACTGGAATGTTTTCAAGTCCATTAGAAGCACTTTGAGGATCACTGCCTTGGTTCAATTATTCATTTTATGGAGAGAGAATATGTGATAGAGGTATTGCGTTTGTTGCTTATAAAGCAAATTGGCTTTGGCCATGCGTCTTTTTAACCTGTCATTTCATTTGCATAAAAGGTCCTTTTGTAGCCAGATCACTCATTAATCAAGCTGTTTTTCATGGTTGTGTGTGTTTGAGTATTTAAGTGAGTGATCAGAACGCTAAAAGCCTGTAGCTCACAATCTAATCCAAATAATAAATACTAAGGGTGTAGCAATACATCGATCTGCATCGATATATTGATAATATATCGATGCAAAGTGAAAAACATCGATACATATCGTCATCTTTAAGATACGCCTTTATTTTGAAATTCCTAACCGATAAAAAACATTTGCACTTAAACATGAGAAATGTGGCACTTTATAGTGAACAACAGGAGGTCTATTTTTACTCTTTTTATTGAAAAGAATAGTTTTTCATTTAAATGTCTCAGAAGAAGAGCCCAGTAAAGTATTGTCAAATCATAATCCAGTTGCTTTTTGTGGTTGATGTAAATGTATCTGTGTGAAATATATGTGAAATATGATATCGTGTCATATCGATCGCATGCCCCTGAATTGAATTGTATCAGAAATCGTATTGTGACACACTTTATGATATCAGCAAATATTGTATTGTTGTCCAAAGAATCAATATAATATTGTATCATGATCCCTAAATAAGTACATTTAACTTTAATCATTTTAATAGTTATTGACACTGTGCCACAGTGGTGTTGAATATATTAAGCAAATGAATTGGACACATTCTTTACATTAAGATGGTATTTATTCCAAGGATGTTGTACTGTACATACATACAGGTGTATACTTTGGGTGACTTGGTGCTTGTGACAAATATTCAAACTTTTTGCTGCGTTCTTGATTATTTCTTTTTACCAGGTGCTTTGTCTCATCTCGACATTGTTTTACAACAACAGCTGCTTGCCATATGGACGTGTTGTGTCTCCAAGCTGGCAGAGTCCAAATGAAGACTGTCCCAATGACGTAATGACCATATTTGGCTAAGAAATTACATTATTTAGTTTCAAAACAAAGGAAAATATGAACATTCAGTGTCCTGCTGGGTCAGATCAGTAAAACATGCACATCACACATCATAAGTCAGAAATGGATCCATGGATGGCATGTTATTTCATTAGTCTACATATTAACTTCAAGTCCGCCAAACTCTTTCACGCCAGACTGCTGACCCGCCTGCTGTGATGCGGTTGAGGGGAATGATCTTCATGGTGATCTCCTTCAGGGAGTTACCAGCGGTCGTGCCATGTGACCCAAGTGATGCCGTTGTCAAAGCCTGCCGTCACCTGCGTCCTTTGCTGAGTACAACGCCACCTAGACGGAGAAGAACACAGACAGTTTAGAGTGGAAATGATTTCTACTAATATATGTGCTTGGATAACAGTTTTGTCTGTTTGTGTGTGGTAGGCCATAATTATCATACAGCTCAACAGATCATCCAAATGAACACCATTAAAGGATTTGGCACTGGTTTTATCCACGTGGTCTTACCCTGATAGTATTTGCCCGTTCAAATGTGCAGCGTGACATCTGTTCATCCACCAGCCGGAGCCGTCCTGCTGAGCACAGTTGCCATGAAACTTGTCATTGTCCTTGTCGAAGGTGCTGAACTGCATGCCATTGTGAGCCGTGTAGAACTTGTCGCTGGGGTCGTCAACCGTGGGTCGAAGCCATCGAACGCATCTCCGGCATCACCGCCAAGGTAGTAGCCGTACGTCAGACGGTACATGTCGACCTCTGGCCCACTCTGAACATGGTGTAGTCGGCGTACCTGGAGGAAGGAGGCCACAGATTCATGTTAGTTTCTGCTGAGTCATTTTTTTCTTCTTCAAAGGGAACCTCATCATCAGGGTCATGTTTGTCTTGTCAGTGTGTCCATTTGCTTCGCCTCTTACATAATCTGTTATCGTGTGTGTGTACGTACTTTTTGACGCCCCGCCCAGTCCAACCATCTCTATCCTCAGCACAGTCGGCATGGTTGTAGTAGTGGGTGTCAGCAGGTGGATCTTCTCGTTACCGAGCCAGAACTCCGTGGTGTCGTCTGGTGAGAGATAGCCAAAGCCATTCTTGTACTGGATCCAGTCCTTGTAGAAGTCCACGCTGCCGTCACGTCTCTGTGGGACGTGAAAAAGTGATCAGTGTCAGTGTCAGTGTTGAGGGCAGGGGACGGTCTTTTGAATTATCCTCATATATTTTAAATTAAAATTCTCTAATCAATGTATTTATTGGTTAGACATCTGATTTCATTCATAACAGGCCTCTAAACATAAGGTTCAGCTCCCCATCACACCCTAATCATTTTCATACAGTCCCCTATCAGTTGTTTGCTTTCAGGATTGGCAAATTACAAGCTGTTTTTCCAAGTATTTAGTACTTCTTCTTTGACAAAATAATCAATAGGAATCATCCAGTGCAAGATGAAGAGCCATCCTCCTGAATTGTTCAGCAGAAGAAGAAGCATATACCCTCTGTATCACTGTGAAGCCGCGTCCAAGAAGCTGTCAATCTCACAGTAGACCAGGAACTGCTCAGTGGCACTCGCTGGCCTCACATAATAAAGACCACTGAAGGTGGCACCTTTGTTTGCAATATCCTGGCAGTCCTGATGGAAAAAAGGAGAAAAGAAGAATTAAAGTAAAGATTAACATTATTAATATGTCCCAAAAACAAAACCTAAAATGTCCGGACTAGTGCTGTTTTATTATAAAAAACATTTTTTCAATTCTTTTCATCTAGCTATTAATTTTGCTAGTACTTCCTTTATTATAATATTATGTATTTTCCTTATTTTTCTCTTATTATTATTTTAATGACTTCACTTTATTTTCCTTTCACTTATTTACTTACCATAATAATAATCATAATAATAATAATAAAATAATAATAATAATAATAATAATAATAATAATTATTATTATTGTTTGGCTGTTACTTCTTGTTTTTATTTATTTTATTTTATTTTTCTATTTATTTTTTTATTATATTTCTTCCCCCCCCTTACACATAAAATAAAAAAATAAACTATATATTTATATAAATATATATATATATATATATATATATATATATAAAAATGTTGTTGGATTTATTTTGAAGATGTCCACATTCATTTTAATTCTAAAATCTACAAATAACTTATTTGAAATGAGGTCGCAACAAATGACATCTAGAATACATCTGTTTACTTTGCATTGATGCACCATATTGATTTAGTCCCCTAACTAAACACTGAGCAAGGACAAATGTGGTTCAGATGAGGCATGATTGAGAAACCTCTTGTGAAACATGAACGGCCTGACGTTTCAACAGATTTCTTTTTTTTTTATACCTGATCCGTGAGGGGCTGGATCTCAACCGAGTCTTTGCAGGGCTCGGGTGCATTTCTGCTGTAGCAGAATGGAGATTTTGTTTCAAGTCTGACATTCTATTCTCGTTGGATGCAATTAAATTCTGAAGATCACTGGAAAGAGAGAAGCAAACATGAGTTTGTACGAGCTGTATCCTGAGGAATTCATGTCCTCAGTTTCTGACACAGTGACAATGAAGCTCAAAGATATTTTACAAAATAGACAAGACACCAATAAGAAGAAACTGAAAATAGAAGCAAAAGGGACAAGTAGATGAACAAATTTGGAAAAACAAGTAAAACATAATTAAAAGTATGAGTGTTTTTTTTGTTTTTTTTAATGTCAGGAGTGAGTCTGAGTCTATAGGTGAGAGAGGAGTGGGCGGCAAAATGGCCCCATGACCTGTGCTCCAGTCCCGACTGTGTGGGCGAGGAGGGGTGGCGTGCATTGACCTGAAGGAGTGGGGCGGCTGGGACAAGTTAAAGTAGGTAAAAGTATCAAAAGTAAAATTATGCAGTGGCTTTTTTAAAGAGTGTTATTTTATATACTATATTAACATTATATTAGATTTATTAGACTATTATGTCTTCATGGAGCATTTTCACATTAAAACTGGCAGAGGTGAAGCAAATTAGATATAATTTACATACTGTGTTTATCTATAACAATGTATCATGATTTATCACAACTGTTGATATGTTGTGGATAAAAAACAATCTAATTGGCAAAGTCACTTTTAACTCCAGCTGTCAAATGAATTTACTGGATTATAAAAGGTGGCAATATTTCCCTCTGAAATGGAGTGGAATAGAAGTATAAGATAAGTATAGTATTACCAAATGTGCTTAGTTTACTTTCCACCACTTGATGTGAAGGTTTTCATGTCAAATGGATCATTTCAGAGATAATTATACATAATAACATATACATATTTAAATTTTCAGATGGTAACTTACAATATTTGCTGTTTCCTGTTCGATGATGGTCTTTTCAATCGATGAACATCATCCAGCATACTTGACGATTTTTGTAGTATTCGTCTGAAATAAAAAGTCAGGAATGATCTCAAGTTTCAAACATTCACCACAAGTTTTATAATACCTTAAATAATATAACAACAGTTTATACAGAGGAATTTACATAGAGTAGGTAAAAATAACTGTAACAGACAAAATTGATCTAGTCATATTAATAAGGGGACTCAAAAGACGGGGCCTTAGGACAATATTTAATGGCAAAAGATGAAGTGTGTTACCTGGCTGGACACTCTTTTGAAGTGAGTAGTAGATTCTTTCATGAAGACAACTTTTTCTTCGGTCTCCTTGGTGAAATTGGCAATTGTTTCAAGTGTCTGTTGCAAATCATCCAAATCTCTGTCCACATGGTCCACATACCTCAGCATGTAATCAGCCACTCCCATGTTGTGGGACAGTACTTTCCCTGAATAGGGCAAGGATAAAAACATTAATGATAGTGCAGAAATATACATAGATAATCCACACAGCAAAAACATATAACAATATTATTTGTAACTGCATGCTTACAAAGCCGTCATTTGGGGTGCATGTTGCCACGTTGTCTCCTCTGGTTTGCTTCACATTAAAAAAAAGACAAAAATGATTTAGATGTTTGTGCTCAAGAAAACTGCTACAGTGAAAAAATCTAATCCAGTGACTTACTGCTGATGAGAAGGAGAAAAGCAACAGAAGTCCTCCTGCCGTTGCAAGAAGGGATGGAGGCCATGTTGCTTTGGCCACCATTGTGGTCTTGTCTTCTTTGGAGAATGACGAACTGCTCGACTCATGTGGGATATTTATCTGAACAAGGTCCTCAGGTCAGTGTTTGATAAGGGGTTCATATGCAAACATCCCACTCACTGTGTTTGGAAAAAGCTGTGACTTCAAACATCCAAACCGAGGTCATTTCTCAGATTTGACTAGGTCTGTGATTGACAGCTGTGGCTGAGCTAGCAGAACACAGCCAGAAGTGACTTTACCATAAACTGTATGTTTGTTTATAAATCAGTGCCAGTAATGATGACAAAGTAAGTGGAAGAATGACGACTCACCTTTTTTTGATCAAATACTTGATGGCTCTGAATTGTATAATGGACTGTCAGTCAAAAACTAGGACTGGAACACAGTTTATTTACTATTCTTATTCATCATATGATAAAAATCAAAGACAAATGGCAGCATGCGTCATTCCTTAAAGACAAAATGTCATCATAACAACTTGTCCCTGTAAACATTGACATGTTGTCGATAAGATGTGCCAACAAATACTGGATGGACACATTGTTTGCGAAACACGACCACGGAAAATACTCATTTGGAATTGGCAAGCAAATATCTAGTAGGACATCTGATAGATATGGAAGCCCATTTCTGCCAGAAAAATAAACACAAAAGAAGGATAACTTCCGAAGAAAAAAAAAATAAATCTAACTGAAGTCACATTTGTAGATCAATATGATGAGATTATAAATTGACATTTTCATCATTTTGAGATATTAAGTGAGACATTTGTTTTACTGTCAAATTTAGATTTGCATGTTTGAAACTATCCTCCCAAAAACAAAACGACAGGAGTCTTCTGTTAGCTTCCTGCTTCCCACCAACAGTCAACATTGATTTATTGTAACTATGACCACAATTATTCCCTTAACTAAGTAACTATTATTTTATCCGTGATAATGAAGGTCTCCTTACCTTAACAGCCAAACCACAATGTTTCTCTAAACTTAACCAAGTTGTGCAAATACAATTTTGATTTACTACAGTATTTCAAAACTTTTGTTAAAACTTTAAACTTTACCTTAAAATTATGATTAGATTTTAGATTAGATTTAGATTTATTATATCATAATTCTGACTTGTTATCGAATCATTTTGAGTATTTTTGTCTTTTTTTTAATCATTCCTAAATAGTCTTTTTTTTTTTTTTCCTGTCGGAAATGGGCTTCCATACAAATATACAAATCTAAATCTGGGTGCAAGGCGCGGGATATTAAATTACCATAAAAACAGTACTTAATATAGTTGCTACTTGCAAACAGTAAAGGTATCATCGGTGAGTTGGACCCAGCCATGGGGTAAGCTAAAAACAACACTGATTCTCTTTTTGGATGGTAAGTGGTTATGATTTAAGCATTGTAACATCCCTTAAAGGTGTATATTAGAATAAGAAGAAGAAGAAGAAGAAGAAGAAGAAGAAGAAGAAGAAGAAGAAGAAGAAGAAACCTTTATATGTCATATACATACAGGTACATACATGAAATTTTACCTCTGCATTTAACCCCTCCTAAGTATTTTAGGAGCAGTGGGCTGCTGTTAGTGCCCGTGGAGCATCTTGGGGTTTAGTGTCTCGCTCAAAGACACTTCGACATGCAGTCTGTAGGAACCGGGAATCACGCTCTACCCACTGAGCTACAGCCGCCCCCTTAATTGAAAACGAACTCTGTCTATATAGCGTGACACTTTGTGGTAGTTTAGGTAGGAATAAAATACAATATTTTTTGCAAAACTTCATTCTTACTTCTTGACTTGAGTGCTGCAGCTTGGTGGATGGTGTTGACCTCTTATTTGAACATTGGCTGCACTGATTGGTAAAACCACTAGTGGGAGTGGAACCACAATAAACCAAACATACTTTACAATCAGTGAGCACACCCTTCAATTTGAAGACTTTATTAGCATTCAGAACACAGTGATGGAGTTCAGGTTCAGAGAAGACATACAGAGAAAGAATTGAGATAAATGTGACTGTTTACAATGTGTGCAGATGTATCTCTGTTCATTTAAGGAAAACAAATG